>NC_054537.1:53947144-54247144 GCF_017654505.1 Polyodon spathula
TAAATTATCAAACTCCACACTAATCAAGCCCCCCTCACAACACAAACCTTCTCTCCTGTGTATTTGGATGAGTGTGGGTGGGTCATGTGAGTAGTCCAGCATCTATGGTTGCTAATAATAATACAGAATGCCAGAATTTAATGTTGCTGACACTATATGAGGTACCCTAGCGCTAGAATCTAGCGCCATAAAGCCAAATCTGCACCCCTGCATTCTGAACTCCCTCAGCTCATAATTTGTGTGGAACAAGCCACCCTAAAAGAAATACCAGCCCCTTAAGTGTTTCCTGGTTGTTGCCAGCATATTCTGTAAATTGATTTACAAATTAATTGAATACATTTCTGCTAAGGAAGGTAATAAAGATATATTTCTATATGTATTTGTATATTTCTAATACAGTACATAACTCACTGACTATAATCTATGTATGTTTTAACTTGCTTTGTTTTAAGTATTAGAGTATGAATTACCTGGTTGTTATTTTGGCACAGTAGCCCTTTCACTATTAAAGTGTCTTTTCATATTACAAGGGCCTCTTTCATAAGAAATCATACTTTTCAGACCTTTTACATAAATTGCTCCAAACGATAAAGAGCAGGGGAGGGAATGGATGAGGTGGCAGAGAATGGCCCAATAGTGATGTTCGATAGTGAGCAGATAAGCACAGAGAAATAAAAAGAGTGCAATTCTAGGAACTGAAAGTCATGATTTGTGGTGAAAACCTGTGTTCATGATAAGTCATCCCGTATAGTGTACTTGCCATTCTCCAGTTACATTCCGCCTTTTATTCTAAACAGGCTCTATATGGGTTGCTATGCCACCACTGTAGATACAATATAGAATTTCCTGAGTGATTACAAATCGTGATAGCACAGACAGGACTCAGAATTGTATCTAATGCGTACAGGGCCATGATGTTCTATGTATTAGCTTTTGTTACTTTTCAAAACAGTTTATGATGAAAGCAAATATTGTGCTGCTAATTTTGAAGAATAGACTCACTGAAGAAAAATTGGTTTAGACATTGTATTATTTTAATGGTAACAAGATCATTTGGCCTGTGGCCAGATGCCTCTTAAGCTGGTCTATAAAAATAATCAAACAATATTGAAAAAATGTATTTATAAAACAATGGGGGTGTCTCATTTAAAGAATCAACCTGTTTCCCCCAGATTTTTATTATATATATATATATTATATATATATATATATATATAGATATATATATCTATATATATATATATATATATATATATATATGAGAGAGAGAGAGAGAGAGAGAGAGAGAGAGAGAGAGAGAGAGAGATAGATAGATAGATAGATAGATAGATATAGTGTGGACACTTGGAACAAGATTGAGTGGTGCTCTGGTAAAACGTCGTAGTCCATAATGTAACAATGAACTCAATTTCCTTAATAATAACATCATAAACAATCTTCTGGAAGATTTTCCAGAAAATTTGGTTGGTAATATGACGCATGTACACGTTATCTAAAGATAATTAAAATATTGGTAATCAAGTTTTTCCGGGACATCCCTCAAGTCTGTGATACAGCAACTTGTGCTTCAGGTCAGTTAGGGTCCCCACTGGAAACATAATATAAGAATAGCTGTTCCCATTAAGTAATTTGTTATAAAAACAATAAGCCATAATTGATCCCAATTAAGTTATTTGTTATAAAAACAATAAGCCATAATTAATCACAATTAATTTAATTGTTATTTCCTAAGTATATGAATTATGTATCAAAATTCTGGACAAAAAATAAGGAAACATCTATAATATGTAGCACGTGGTTTGTACACACGTAATAGACTGTGTGTCCCTTTCATAGCACCAATTACAGTACTGTTTCCTGAGTGATGACTCAGTGTTTCATTATGTCACTGTATGTGATAATCACTAATGAATGGTCACGTGTCCTTCCAGAAACATTTGAGCACCTTGTGGACTTGTCACAATGAATTAGTGCATGCCATGGTGGACGCACACCCAATTGACAGTGATGTAGTATTTCTATTATTTTATTCTGCCTGTATGTGTATTAAGGACAATATGCTCCACAAAATGCCTTGCATTACCTTGAAAAACTTACTGCTATTCATATCAAATATGTTAAAACGAACAGATTTGTTTAGTCTCACCAAACAGCATTCAAATGAGTCTTTCTTAAGAGTCAAGGGAAGCATATTGGCGCTGCATTGTGCACCGGTACCTGTGCAATACTGATATCCTTTCCCACCTCAGCATTGAGGAGCCACACACACACACATATATATATATATATATATATATATATATATATATATATATATATATATATATATAAAACTTCAAAATAATCGCCGGTCTCCAATACCCACCGGGTCTCTAATAAGCGCCGGTGCTGTTAGGAAATATGATCAATAGACGCCTGGTCTCTTTTAAACTCCGGTTTATGAATAATAATATAATGTGCATCATATTGAATGTTCCAGCCAATACACACACACACGGCTGTACAGCGAGCTTGCCTATTTGTTTTTGAACAGAATTGTCAGACCATCCAGTCCATCATGTGACAGAGAAAAAATATAAACTTGTTTGCTGATATTAACAGGGTTACCTTTTAGTGTATTTGTATGTGTTTTGTTGTTGTTGTTGTTTTGTATTAACAGTATTTCGTGCATTTGAGTCTTGCAATGAATATTCGTATTTTGCTCCTTTTCCAGCGTTCTTTTTTTATCAATGTATACGTTATAAAAACAAATGAGTCACCTTTGCTTTGATTTTGTGATCAAATTGGTACTTGTGTTGATTTTATTGTTAATCTTTAAACGATTTCAAGCATTTTTGAGTGTGTTGTGGGCCAACAGTAAGGAAGTTATTTTTCGTATTAACACGGTATTTCATGCGGTTGTTTTGCTTGTCCATGCTTACCAATGTACATGTTTTGAGGGCGAACAATAAATATAATATGTGTTAATAAAGATGATACTTATTGCTATTATTAATTTTACAAGCATGTTTGTTTTTTTTTATTGTGCTGCAAGCCTATAAAAAATATAATAAGGTATACCTTAATACACGCTTGTGTTCCGATATTTACAGGGCTGTCTTTAGTGGATTTTACTGTTTTTATTATTATTATTACAATATAAACTGTTATTACCCACTGACACAACCATTAATGATGTTACTGGAATGTTTTAATTTACTTATGTCATTTCTATAAGGTTGTGTGCAGGCAGATTTTTCATGATTGCATCTGAAGTATTTGCAGATGTTAATAATCTTAGATAATAAACGCAGTCTCGAATAGTCGCCGGTCTCCAGGCAAATATTGTAAATAAACGCTGGGGCGTTTATTTAAAGTTTTACGATATATATATATATATATATATATATATATATATATATATATATATATATATATATATATATATATATATATATATATATATTATATTAAAAGGTTTGTTACAATTTAGGATCATTTATGATGGCAAATATTATATCTCATAGCAATACACAGCAGAGTCCGTTATGTGTCGTTTCACACGTGAACGTGTGCGAACACGGGTTACAGTCCTAAAATAACAAACACAGTGTTATGCAAACACACACACACGATCACAAATCCACAGCGAGTGCTAACATGCAAGTAGTGAAATACAGTTCATTGATGAGCAGTGAAGAAGTGTTGTCTGGGTTTGTTGCAGGCCTTAAGCGACAGCTCCAGATCATGTTAGCTGCCTAACAAGAAGAAACAAGTATAATTAGACACGCCAAACAAACAAAACACTCATGGTACATTTATAGTTCTCCTTTAGCAGTTCGCTTTTAACCATAACAAAGGAACAGATCGCCGAGCTACATCCCCTTTTGTGCCGTCATTCATGCCCCCTTGGATAGCGAATGCTACTGTTTCTCCTCCAATCCAAGGTTGCCACATCGTTCCCTTCTGGGGCAATGACTTGGTGTTCTGTAGCTCCGCTCCCTTTCTAGATGGCTGACTTCCACCTTTCCCTGGAATGAATTGTCAGACCATAAATATTATAAATATTATAAATCTGAGATTTATAATCTCAGATTATAAATCTTCCTCCCAACCTGTGAGGGTGCTGTGTAAAGGGAACATAAAATGTTTTGGAAGTTCATATTGCATAGTTATCAAGCTCCCTGTGTCACTTGCTGGCTGCTGCATAATCCAGTTTATATCCTGGCTGTCCTATTTGTTGAGTTGAATTTGTTTGAATTTCCGAAAGTCAGAAAACAGTGACAGTGACGTGATCACCATTTTATTGTTTGTATCATCTTGTAATGTCCTATTGTAAGTGACTCTGCATATAATGCACAGTTCACAGCCTACCTCTGTAAAGTGCTTTGTGATGGTGGTCCACTATGAAAGGTGATATATAAAAATAAAGATATTATTATCTTTCTTTTGTAGTATATTTTATAATTAATTTTCTGTTAAGTCACAGAATCACTATTCAGCAATTTTTTCACATATCCCCTGCACTCCTCATAACAAGAGAAATTTTTGAAAAGCGGAGGAACTGACAGTGACATGAACCAATCACATGACAGAAAGAGACTATTGACTGGTTTTGTAAAGATATAAGGATGTTGGTGCAATAGTTCAATTTATTTTTGCTTCTATGATGAGGTTTTAACCAATCACAGGCCAGAATGTCCAACTACTATATATATATATATATATATATATATATATATATATATATATATATATATATATATATATATATATTGAAAATTGTCTCTAAATCTTGGATTCCTCAAAATAGCCACCCTTTGCCTTAATAGCAGCCTCACAAACATGAGGCATTCGGTTAACAAGTTTCAGCAGGAAATCACCTGACATGTCTTCCCAGCTCTTCTGCAGCAATTCCCAGAGATGTAGGGCACTTGTGGGTAGCTTTGCTTTGACTCTTCTGTCCAGTTCGTCCCATACAAGTTATATGGGATTGAGGTCTGGAGACTGGGCAGGCCAGGTCATTAGATTGAGTTGTCCTTCACGTTCCTTCTTCGCCAGATAGTTCTTGCACGACTTTGAGGTGTGTTTCGGGTCATTATCTTGCTGAAGAATGAAGGACTGCCCAACTAGCTGTAATCCTGATGGAATAGCATGCCTCTGAAGTATGTTAAGATAGCCATGCCGGTTGAGCTTGCCATAGACTTGTTAAAGAAGTGACCAACTCTGTCACCAGTAAAGCAACCCCAGACCATGACACTGCCTCCTCCATGCTTGACAAACTTGTGCCAATGCTACCTATATTTATAGTAATCATGGACCCTCATCTGTTAACAAAAATTGGTAACAAAAAGTTAATTAGGTAACATGCTAGTTAACTCAGAGAACATCTAACAAAGACACTTTTATACTTAGGCCAGTGTTCTAACACCGTGTTATACACATTTCAGACTTTTAACTGACTTGGGCTTCAGACTGAAATCCCCTTGCTTTGGGTGACCATTTCATTGAAATTGACAATATTTACATTTTCATTTAAAAATGAAATTTTTGAATGCAATTCACTTATGATTGTCAGCTTATAATATCTTATAATGAAATATAAGTGTTTATAGACAAGTTTATATAAAAGTTTATACAACTTTTGACTGGTACCATATATATATATATATATACAGATGCCGAGTTTCTGATTCCGGGTTAGTGACAAGCTGACTTCCAGCAATATAAGTATTTATGGGGAACTCCAGAAAAACTCGGGTGAGAGCTCTTTCACACAGACTCACTCACAGCAACTGGAGAGGTTAGTATACTTACCTACCTGATGTCAGAAGCAAAAGAGGAAGAGAGCTCCATGGAGTGAGTGTTGTTCCTTCGGGAGGCGGGACTGAGGACGTCACTACCTGGAAGAGCCTATCGGCAGCTCTGATATAAAATGCTCGGTAAATACCTGACCCGTGGCAGGCATATCCCAAAAGTATTCGTTGGTGGTCATCTTCGAATTGAAAGGGAACGTCCCTACTTAAACAGGGACAAGCTAAGCTTTTTACCTGACCAAAACAGTATTCCTTCTTTTCATAGCACCTTCTTTGTTCACTTCTCTTTTCTCCGTAACTCTCCATAAAGTAATGTCCAGAGATTTGGAAAGCTGACTGCACTCAGGAAACTCCCAATATTTGTAAATGAGAGGGCACTGCCTGCATGCCTAACAATGGCTGCTTGAGCAACTGTTACCTCTGCTTTAGAAGGCTCTTATCTATACAAAGGGCATCACCACATTTTTCAACAACAACTGAAATTACTAGAAGTAGAGTTTAATGCTTGCATACCTTGTAATAAGTCACTAGTTGAAACAATCGATTACAGTGAAATACATCTCAATCATTAAATGGCTTTTTGGGTCTCTGCTTGGTTCATGGTGTTGCCCTGTGGTGTCTCTGTAAAGAAACCCTGATAGATTTTATTTTGTTAGGAGGAAGTTTCAAAGAAATACTACAGTCATTGCACAAATCTTCTATTCGTGACCAAAGTTCATCTCATGACATTTCTAATCTTTTGTGACTAAATGCTTGCTTGACATCATTTACTAGCTGTATGGCATTGGCAAGATCCAGTGCAGGATTCTGCAATAGATCACCGCTTCTGTGGAGTTGTTGCTGTCCCCTTCTTCAATTTTCTCCAAACACTCTATTATACATTGAAACCTTCCCTTAACTGCTGAAACCGCTCTCCACTGACAAGCCCATTTTGGTTCTGAAATGCGTAGAAGTTCTCTGTCTTTTAAATGTTGCGTCTGTTGCAATGTCACAAATGTTTGATGTACTGAAGGCTGGCTGATAAACACATACAAGCCCTTACACAAATTTTAAAAATCTCTTGCCACTCTGACATCAGCTAGAGCAAGGTTAAGTCTATGTGCCTGGCAATGAATGTAAAATGCATGAGGATGAACCCGGGCAGCCTGGCCTGTACTCCATTACACTTGCCTGTCATGACAGAAGCCCCATCATAGCACTGTGCTACTACAGTCTATACCAAGGCTTTGATGCCTATTGGTAATAAGCTAACACAGACAGTCTGCAGTGAGATCTTTGAGATTTTTTTTTGACATTTAGTTGTTTATCTGTAAAGCGTACACATATAGAAAACTGTTATTTTTTACCACAGGCTCTAGTCTCATCAGCTGTAACGGCAAAAAACTTTCCTGACACTGTCAGCAATTTCTTCAATCAGTACAGATGCTATAACTTTAATAAGATCGTTCTGTATTTCTTTGCTGGTATATTTTGCATTTTGACTTGCTACGTTTGAAGCTAAACAAGAATCATACTTATCTAAAAGTTCAATCAGTTCTAAAAAAATTACCTTTATTTGAAGAATCGTGCACCTCTTCATGCCCTCTCAGTGTTAAACCCTGGCCGGACAAATATATTACAGCATCCAAAATTTTAGCAAGGCGCCTCCTATTTTCTACCAGCTGCTGGTGTGCAGTAGATTGCTTTGCTGCAACTACCCATGTTTTGAACTACATTCTCCCAAAGTGAAGCAGCCCCCCCCTCCCCCCAAGCCTTATGGTAGAACCGTCCCTGGAACAAACTAACCATAATGTTTTTATTTCCTCACCCGATCAGTCACAGCTGATTGCATTTACACTTATTCAAAATACAATAATAAAATTACTTTTACAATGCTGTAACAGTTAATACAGACAGCGTTAATAAGATGGGGTGTATATCCATAACACCATGGCCCTAAAGCCTTCTATTAGTGTCCGGAACATACACTCCATCACATACTCTCCCCCTGTGCACAATCCTGTGGGGTCAGGCATACAACATTTCTGCTGGCTGTGGAAACCTAAAAAGAAAATCAGCATTGATGTGCTCTTTACCCTTTCTATGTTCTAACTCAGAACAGTAGGTCTGTAACGTCAAAAATCACCTAGTGATTCTCGCATTCTTCTTTTTGACGATACATTCACTTTAGTGGGGCATGGTCTGTAAAAAGTGTAAACTTCCTTCCCCAAAGGTAATATCTTAAAGCATCTACCGCCCACTTGACAGCTAAACATTCCTTTTCTATTTGCATAGTTCTTTTTCCCTAGGCAGGCGCTTCTACAAAGCTGGATGTTCCTCGCCATCCCAGGACTATGATAATACTGCCCCCAGACCTACTTCCAAAGCATCTGTTTGTATATAAATGGTTTGTTAAAGTCAGGGCATATTAGAACAGGTTCAGAGCACAGTGCAGATTTTTAATCTAGAAAGGCTTCCTCAGTCTCTGTTGACCACATCACCATATTAGATGCGGAAGCTGTAGTGAATTCCGTCAAAGGAACAGCTCTTCTCAAAAAGTTCTCAATGAGCCTGCGATAATAAACAATTAATCCCAGAAAAGCTCTGACCTTTCTTGGTCAATGGACAGGCACAAGACAAAATAGCCTCTGTTTTATTTAGCTGTGGCTTGATTAACACTAGAAGCCCCATGGTGGTCATTTTGGCGGTTTTTGGTTTTAAAATGTAATTTTCTCCAGTTGTGTAACACATATGGGGCTGCGCATTCATGTACCTTTCTGTCCGTATGTATTAAGTATTCTCACAAAGAATGAAACATAGAAGTGCAGAAATAAAGGAGATATATTACATTGTACCTAAAAGCCTCAGGAGCAGTCACATTGATGGCCACACAGAAAACAATTGTATTTTGGTTGTACAGAACAGTATTCTACTTTATTATTTTTTATTTGCCAGTCTGCAATGTGTTTAGCTGTAATCAGATTAGTCTCTACTCTCTGCCTGTGTGAATGACTGACAGTCTATTGTTTTCAATCAGCCTTTTGAAGACTGGTGCCTGCTTGCCAGCTGCACTGCTGTGGTCAGTCAATTAGCATCGGGACTAGTGAAAATAAATACCATAGACCATGGAGTTTTACTACGCAACAAAATATAAAGTTGATGTTTTGGATCAGATGGCACGAAAGTATTCTGTGAAAGCTGGCTCCTGACGGTGGTCTGTTCAGGTGTTTTACAATGTATTGCACCTAGCAGCTCCTGGTTACTTTACAAATATTGCACGGAGAAGAATTTACCAAGGAGAAAATATATTTTACAGTTAGCACAGGAGCTTTGCAAGAAGCATTTGGAACAGAGGGAGACTGCCAAGGGTGTACCCACAGCTGAAGCTGGCAACCCCATTGAGAGCTACAAGAGACGCCAATGCCAGGTTGGCAAGTGCAATAAAAATAAAACTTCGGACAACTGTGCCCTGTGCAGAAAGACAGTGTGGAGAAGCACATTATCTGTGCTGATTGTGAACAGCCTTATGCTCCAGGTAAAGGAATACTATTTTGTCAAAAATTTTAATCTATTTTATTAGAAAAATAAATTAAACTTTTTTTTTATAACTTCTTGTGCTGTGCACTTCTATAAAAAAATTTTTTTCTAAGTTTATTTATCTACGTTGTTCACTTGCTTTTGCTCATCTGATAATAAACCGATTGCTGTTGAAAAGTAAAAAATGTATTGCTATCGTTTCAGTTTTATAAATATGTACCGTATGTTGTAAACTGCTGTCTGTTCAGAGGTTTATTTATTTATTTGCATTTTCTTGTTTAGATTTGTAATATATATATATATATATATATATGCACTGAACAAAAATATAAATGCAACATGTAAAGTGATGGTCCCATGTTTCATGAGCTAAAATAAGATCCAAGAAATTTTCCATATGTACAGAAAGCTTATTTCTCTCAAAGGTGCACCTTGTGCTGGGGACAATAAAAGGCCACTCTAAAATGTGCAGTTTTGTCACACAACACAATGCCACAGATGTCTCAAGTTTTGAGGGAGCGTGCAATTGGCATGCTGACTGCAGGAATGTCCACCAGAGCTGTTGCCAGAGAATTGAATGTTTATTTCTCTATCATAAACCGCCTTACGTCCGGCAATACGTCCAACCAGCCTCACAACCGCAGACCACGTGTAACCATGCCAGCCCAGGACCTCCACATCCGGCTTCTTCACCTGCAGGATCGTCTGAAACCAGCCACTCGGACAGCTGATGAAACTGTGGGTTTGCACAACCAAAGAATTTCTGCACAGTCAGAAACCGTCTCAGGAAAGCTCACCAGACAGATGGTAGACAGTGTGCATGGCGTCGTGTGGGCAAGTGGTTTGCTGATGTCAATGTTCTGAACAGAGTGTCCCATGGTGGCGGTGGGATTATGGTATGGGCAGGCATAAGCTACGGACAACGAACACAATTGCATTTTATCGATGGAAATTCGAACGCACAGAGATACTGTGACGAGATCCTGAGGCCCATTGTCGTGCCATTCATCCGCCGCCATCACCTAATGTTTTATCATGATAATGCACGGCCCCATGTCGCAAGGATCTGTACATAATTCCTGGAAGCTGAAAATGTCCCAGTTCTTCCATGGCCTGCATACTCACCAGACATGTCCCCCATTGAGCATATTTGAGATGCTCTGGATCGAACTGTAGGACAGCGTGTTCCAGTTCCCTGTGTAATATACATATATATATATATATATTGTAACCAAGCTTGCAACTCTCGGCGATTCGTTGCCACTTTAAAAGCAGGACCCAGGACACATAAATGGGAATTTCAAGCAATGACGCGTTATTTTTAAGAAACAAACAAAACGAAATAAACAAAACAAACACCTAGCTCTTTTCTGAGCACTGACTAACACACAAAACAGGAACCTAAACTATAAAACAGGACAGCTAAGCTGTTTACCTGTTACACAAATTCAAACAAAACCAAAACACATAAAAATGCTTTACACAGCACCTTTTCTTTCTAGAAGCTTGAACACACTACCAAGCTGGCTTCTTCACACACAGCAGCCCTGAAAAGACTGCTTCCTTTCTTTTTATACGGTGCATCTGGCTCTAATTTTCAATGGTAACCAGGTGCAGGTGACAATTAACAACACAATTAACAAACCAATACACGTTTTATGCATGGAAGATATCGGTTGTTTAGATGTTTGTGGCGTACTCAACAAAAAATATATTCTAGTCTTAACCTTCAGTTCCAGTAACCCAATAAAGGAGGTCATTCTTAACAATGAAATGCGGTACTGTAACATTATCTCTATTTTCCCAATAGTTTTTGTCTGCTACAACAGCTTGGTTAAAGGCATATTGTAAATTATTATCCTATTTTAAAGTCATGGGGTGATACTGTAAGTTCATCCCACATATCAGAGGGAGCGCCTTCCGACCTACCCATTGGCTCAGGCATCCCGCTCCTGTTGGGGATCCCTACTTTTCCCTGTGTACGTGCCCCCTGGAATCCGTTGGGGCTTAGCTTGGCATCTATATTTTTGGCTTCGGGTCTTTCTCGTTTTACCAGGTTCCCTCACCACCTCATCATCAAGAGGAAATACATTCGAAATTCTGGGCCACAGCCACTAGAGGGTCCTGGCTTCTCATCAGTAACCAAAACTTCCCTCAGTTGTATTAGACGTTACAATCCTGTCCCACAATTACTGGATACGGCAGTCTGGGCAACACATTCATTTTTAACTTTAACTCTTGAGAGCCTATCCATAGTGGCTGTAGAGGTCTTACTATCCCCATGAATACATATTATCCGCATTTCTTGCCACAGCCCGAGTCTAATAGAGCTATCGTACCTTTGTCCCCTACCTCGACAGGGGTTTTCTTGTAGCGCTGCTGTGGGATTGGCTTGTAGGATTGTTTTGATAAGTTCCTCCATTTTAAGGGTTTCTCTTCTGCAACACCCCACCTCTGATACCATATTTTAATACTTGACCCTTTGTGTGTAGTGTTGCTGGTGTCCGTTCTTACCATTCTCACCAGCCCCATTTCCATTTCCTCAACACAGCACAATGTTATCTTTTAATGCACAGGTGTGCAATCTTTATTATTTATAAAACAAAACCAAATTAACAAAATAACAGCCTCAGGTCTAGGATGGGGCGAAAGCCAGCATCTTTTTTGGGTACCAGAAAATACCTTGACTAGTACCCCTCTCCTGGGAGGTGGGGTCTTCGAGATGAGTGGCTTGCTTGCACAGCAAGGCGGCCACTTCCTTCTGAAGTACCGAGGCCTGGAGAGGGTCGGTCAGGAAAGTATTTGTGACACATCGAAAAGGACGAGGTCACAAGTGGAACTGAAGTGCGTAACCGTTTTGCATGGTGGCGAGCACCCTGGAGTCCGAGGTTCAAGCGCTCCAGTACTGCAGCTGTTGTGCCGAAAAGGGGGTCGGAGGCCTCCTGTCTTCAGGGGCTCTGCTTGGGCTGCTGAGGCTGCGGCGGGGCAGTTTGTTTAGGGCGCTGGCCCTGGAAACGCCTCCTGGGAGTGGGTGTGTGGGCTGGCTATGTCCTGTGTTCCCTCTGCCTGCCAGGTGGGCCAGTTCTTTGCTGCTGGAGTGCCCTGTAGGTGATGCCTTAGTGGAGCTGTGGGGACTGGAACTGTCCTGGTGGACAGTTGTGTCTATGTCTGAGGAGCTCGCCAGCGGTTCGACCTGCCTCACGTGGAAGCATGGGGAGGGAGCACCAAGGCCACCTGCCAGGATGCCTCACATTCCGGGTGGGATCTCTGTAAGATCCCCTCCACGGCTGGCGCAAAGGTATGTCCTGGGGATATAGGCATGTCTAGCAGTGTGGCCTTATCCGCATCAGGAATTCTGGCTTCTGAGAGTCACAGCTGTCTACGAGCCACCATCAAGCGAGCCAGGCTCCGGCCAAGAGCTTACCCTTGGAGACCGGAGATCTGCAGCAGCGTGCTGGAGAGGAGACGTATCTCCGTGGCCACCGGGTCAAGGAGGCATCCAGGGGTCTGCAGGAAGGCTGCAGCGTGTCCCTTAAGTGCCAAAACAGAGCTACATAACGGAGGAGCACTGGCTTCCGAGGCGACCTCAAAGCCAGGCTCTTCTTCAGCAGGAGGTTTGCCTACCTGCATGTCAGAGGAGAAGGAGGCTCCCCTCCCCAGAGGCCGCTATAGAAAGTGTGTCCGCTTGCACCTGCTGGGACACCTCTTCCCATCCACTCTCATCTCTCCTGGGCGAGGGGGTGTATGGCAATTGGGGCTGCAACGGAGGTGGGACTATGGCCGGGGCCGCAGGTGCCTGTTTGGTCAAGAGCTCCAGGACCTGGGCCATCTAGGCTTTAAGGTCCATAATGTCCCTCGCCTGCCTGGAACGCTTCACCCTTCTTGCTTGCGGAGATGGAGAGTGACTACGGGAGGCTGAGTGACTAGAGAGTCCTGGGACAGGTCATGGAGGATGGGCTGTGGAGCTCCAAGAGCCGCTGATGGTCCGGCCACTGAAGATGCGGAACTTCTTGGCCCTGTCCAACCTAGCTTCCTTCACCCGTGGCTGAAAAGCCACACAGATGCTCTAGACCATGTCCCTCTCGAGGGCCAAAGTTGCATGTTGGACACCCAAGCACAGTGCACAGAGGGTATTTTTATCCTCCTGCGGGATATTTGCATTGCAGGCCTTGCAATGAGTCTAGTGTTCTGCATGGGTTGAGCACTGAACACCTCTTGCACTGCACTCAAGCACTGATTAATAGTACAACACCATGCACTCACCCACTAGCACTATAGAGGAGGGTACAGAACACCGTGTGCACTGTGCATACTGAGCACCATGCACACCGAATACCGTAGTACTATTTGCACCGAGTGCCATGCACTGACGCTGTAGCCCTGGGCACCATGTTCCGTATGCAATGAACACTTTGTGCACTGAGATACCAAAGTACCAAGGGCTATACATGTGCCACGGTATCGAAGCACCGGGGTAACCGCGCGGTCACACACACCTTGTCAGTACATAGCATGCACCAGGGGGTCACAAGGGTGGTCAAGTTGAAGAAGACTGCAAAACCAAGGTAGAATAGATAGTGTAGGGGAGACCACACTGTTTGTTTACAAGGCCCTACTCACCTAGGTGGGCAGGCCTAAGCAGCTGACAAGGTCTGCTTGACAGCGGGGATGCACAAAGGCCTAGCCCCATGGAGGAGAGCATGGCTGGAAGAGTCACTCAACAGTAGGGATAAGGCAAGGCCTAGCCCCGTGGAGGAACTGTGTACTCTCAGAAAGAAATAGACAACCACCCGCGGGTGACTGCACAGGCAGTTGCTCACACACGACAGACAGATAACAAAAAGCGGCCTACCATGCAAATCGAGGAGGCCACTGAAAGACAGAAAGGCAAAAGGCACAGTCTTTTCAAAGTCGTTGATTCTGTGAAGGCAATGAGACAGCTTTCAGAATGAATGCAAGGAAAATACAATCGATCCGATTCGACTCGAGGAGAACACAGAGGTCTTACAATACCGTCTCGAGAAGGAAAAAGAGAAATGACTTCCTTAGGATGACAGTTCTATTCCCTCGGTGGGCGGGACAGAGTGCATCATCCCAGGAAGGGGCCTATCGGCCACTCTGTTATAGAGAGCCCAGCGATACCTGCCCAATGGGCAGGCATATCCCATACATAATGTCATTGGTGGTTGACTTCGAATTGAAAGGGAACAGCAGAATTACTTGTGTGTTACTCATACTCTAAATAATTGCCATACTTACCGATATTCTGTTTGTTGGCGTTAATCGGCACACCCCTAGTAAGTATTATGTCCATTTGGCACATTTTTAAGTGATATTGACGAAGCAAAATGACCCACACCAGAATATAAACTCCTGGATTCTTGCTTTTTTAATTAAAACTGAGGGACTATAGCTTGTTCGCCTCACAATGCCACACTGACCCCTAATGGCCACAGTCTGCAATTTAAAAAAGTAATTAATAATAATAATAATAATAATAATAATAATAATAATAATAATAATAATAATAATTTTCAAACTTCAGCTTTTATTTGATTGTCAGAATGCTCTCCAGATTATTGAAGAACTGTTGTTGTTTCTGTTCTGCATGCTACTTCTCAGTAGAATATCTGTTTTTCTGGTGGGTGTTAAGTTTACACAGGCCAGTCCACAGTATGGGGGGGTTACTAACTCACCTACCACACCAATTCTATTAATGCACCTGTGCAGTGGTAGCTAGAATATATAAAAGGTCGATTTCTATACACAAAGGGATGTCAAGTAGAAGAAGACTCCGTGAAAACGTGACGACCTAATTCAAGCATTCAAAATTCTAAAAGATATTGACAGTGTCAACCCAAGGGACTTTTTCAGCCTGAAAAAAGAAACAAGGACCAGGGGTCACAAATGGAGATTAGACAAAGGGGCATTCAGAACAGAAAATAGGAGGCACTTTTTTACACAGAGAATTGTGAGGGTCTGGAATCAACTCCCCAGTAATGTTGTTGAAGCTGACACCCTGGGATCCTTCAAGAAGCTGCTTGATGAGACTCTGGGATCAATAAGCTACTAACAACCAAACGAGCAAGATGGGCTGAATGGCCTCCTCTCGTTTGTAAACTTTCTTATGTTCTTATGTTCTTAAGTGAATTAATATGATATGAATGAAGTAAATGAATAATTTATTGCAGTACTGATTTGAAATGCACTTGAAAGTTACACTTACAACACCCAATCGATATACTGTATATCGCGGGTGTCGGGGTCCAATATAAACATTATACTGAGGGCCGCAATATAGCGAGAGGCCCGTAGAAAAACAAATAGGCTTATAAATACTGTACAACCACTCCCTCGTTTTATTGGGGGCATCAGGGTCCAGTATAAATCCTCTAAGCAACCTGCTTTTTATCATTTTTTGTATAAAAAGCAGCACACTATTTTAATTCGTACAGCAGAGGCTAACTGCTTCTCATCAACTTCTCTCTCCAATTAATTTCATAAGTCTTCCTCTCCTTTCTCAAATGCACAAACCCGCTGCATTGAAAGAATCAATTCCCAACATAGGAGGCTTGTTGCTAGGGAGCTGATGTCACTGCCTCGTGGCTTTTGCTAGTGCATTGCTGCCACATGTGAACATCTCATTGGCTAAAATAAAACCTGCTTCAGCAAGTAGATATTGAATTTGCTTTGTGTTATTGTTCAATAGGTGTGTATATGAGAACAGTACGATATTAATGCTTTGTTTTTAATTGTTTTGTATATTGTTGTTTGTAATGTGCAGAACGAAATAAAATGAACAGTAATTCTAAGTGCCTATGTATATTGTAGCTAAGGCATATGCAGTTAGACAATAAAAATTGGGAGCCAACTCCAGGACCGCGATATATCCGAATCCGCAGTATAGTGAGGGGCGATATAACAAGGGTGCACTTCCAATACAAGTTTTAGTGCAAGATTAACTGAAGCTAATAAAAGACAAAGTTATATATCAAGATAGGGTTTGTAGCACCAGAGCAGTCCATTTTATTTTAAAGCAGGTGTAATTACTTTTAAATTAGCTCTCAATTCTTTGTCACCCCTGTCACTTGCTATTAACCTATAGCAAGGTAAGCATCTATCTAAATCCAATTATGATACAGACCTTTTGTTCAGAAAAAAGTCCTACCTATCAATCTCAATGTAAGTTTTGGGTGTCCATTCAGGGATACTTGTACATTTCATATTAAGTTTCTATTGGAGGCTAGGTGGAGCAGTAAGCTTTTCTCTTTTTTGAGGTGCTGGTTCATATCTGACTTGGGCTACAAACAAAATAAGTAGGAGTTCAACGATTCAGATTTTCTTGGCCGATACCGGTAGCCGATGATCATTTTCCCATATCGGCCGATACCAATAGTATACCGATAATAATAGTGTAGGTAAGCTATTGTAAACTACTAGAACAAGACATAGAGCCTATATTTAAACTGTTTTATAATTATAGATGTTAAAAAATTAACAGATATAATTAGGCTTCCAAGCCTATTATTATTATTATTATTTTCTGCAACAGAAATGAACCAAAATCAAGTCTCATTTTGAAGCCATTGCAGCTACTGCCCTTAAACTTCACATATATGTTGATGATGGTATGCAATTACACACTTTTTAAGGGTGACCGCACTTGACGAGTAGCCACCATTTTGGATCCTCCCGAACCACTGGACTGATTGAGCTGAAACTTTGCATGAAACTTTGATGAGCTTCATCTACTTGAGAGAGCAGGCTGAATCAGGACTGCATGGTCAGGGTGTTCAGGTTATGATTAAGGTTAGGGGTTAGCATTTGGGTTAAGGGTTAGATTTAGGGTTAAGGTTAGGGTATGCTCACAGATCTAAGAGGAGAAGCTGTTATTTCTCCTGCTGACATGATTTCTGACTATAACCAGTGACTCAAACTTTTCATGAGCACTAAATTCACAAGCTCTAAATGAAAAAAGACCATCATACTAATTGTCAAAGACTGTCCTGTGATGCTTTTTTGATTAAAAATCGTGGGGTTAACTCGGGAGTACCAGTAAAATCCCAGTAAAGGTCAGTCACATTCTTGTCTGGCTTACTTCTCCACACACTGTAATGTACAGTTGATAATTCTTAAAGTAAATTGTTCCTCAGATCCCCAACATAAACAAGAACCTGTCATGAACCGGCCACTGTGTGGTCCAATGGTTAAATAAAAGGGCTTGTAACCAGGAGGTCCCCTTTTCAAATCATAGGTCACTCACTGACTCACTGTGTGACCTTGAGGAAGTCACTTAACCTCCTTGTGCTGTGTCTTTCAAATGAAACATTGTTGTAAGTGACTCTGCAGCGGATTCCTACTTCACACACCCTAATTTCTGTAAGTCTCCTTGGATAAAGGGGTCTGCTAAATAAACAAAAAACAAAAATTCACATTCAAAACACACCCTTTCAAGAACAAAACACTATAGCTAAGTTTGCTAAAAACACTCCGCTGTAACACAATCAAATAAATAGTTTAATACAAATATGTACATAATACCATATTTAATAACTGCTTAAATAACAGCTTGAATAATGTATTTAATAACTACTTAAATAATGTATTTAATACATTTAGCATATTAGTTTTATTTCATCAATATATTTTGTTAGCAGTCTATATATTCTTCTAAACATGCGTAAAATGTGAGTATAATACTGCTAATCTAAATTTGTCTAAACAAAACTAAGTATGAATTTACTATTTAGCTAACTAAACAGAATGCAATTCTGCCTCGGTGTTATTGTTAATATCATGTGCAACATCACAATCCAGCCACGTGCAGAGAGTTTCAACACAGTGGGTAGACCTGTTAGAAAAAGAGAGCCCAACTTTCAAGATATATTCAGCGTAAAAGATTGCGCCACTTTCAGAGTTCATTGCCCCTTTAAAAGCAGACCCAAGACACTGAAAATGGAGTTCTCTGGCGCTGACGCGCACTTTTTAGTAAACACCAAACAAAACCGGAAACAAAACACCTAGCTGTCTTTTGGAGCTCTAACTAAACATCACCGGGAACCTAACTAATACTCGGGACGGCTAAGCCGTTTAGCTGACAAACACCAAAACACAAACGGGCTTCTCTCACGCTCTTCAATGCGACTGGACACACACGCAGTCAGGCTCTTCACTCAGCACCTTTAAGCAAACTGGCTGCCTCTCTTAAATACCCTGCACCTGGCTTCAATTTACAATTAGCACCAGGTGCAGGGGATTAACTAAACAATAAAAATAATTAACACAATTAAAACCCTTAGCCCAATTCACCCACAGTGCATTTCACATGGTTTTAGCAGGGAGGAATTTTAACCCCTTCCCTGCTATCTTACATCAGTTATTCATCAAATGGAAAATACCCAGATGCACTTAAAGGAAACAGTGGAAGAAAGGCTAATTTTCAGAGACAGTGCCAGTGTTTTTTCATTACAGATGGCCACCTAATGTACAAACACAAGGTACGCAAAAAAAAACCCACAAAGGGGAGCCACAAAAGAGACACATTCTATCAGAATGTACATCAGTATGTTACTATTTGTTATAATATTAATTAAATATATTTTTTTGTTCATTTAAAAAGTTGTATTAAACAAGGTAACATGTTGTATAGCGAAAACATTTGTAATCCCTTGAGAATGATTGCTGTTTTTGGAGCAAAAGAACTCAAACCAGTATGCTTGAAAGGTCATCCTTTATCCATAGATTACAATTTACTGTATTTATGTGTGTGTGTGTTTCTGGATATAATACTGTTTAATTATAATATGTATATAGTTCATTTTGGTATTTTATTTTTTGTTTGCTTTGTATTTCAACTCCGTATTTTGATGTACTAAATGGTTAAAGTTTCTATTAGTAAATTGTTATGTTGGTTAATTCAGTTCTCTTTAGCTGAAAAATGTTTTGGGGAAAATGCAAATGTAATATCATAACCTTAAAAAGTAACGTATACATTTGGAACTTAATGTACTGTAGAGTGTTTTGAAAGTACTTATTGTGTTTTTTTGAACGTCGAAGTGGATTGTTCTGAACGTGACTTCAGTGTTTTGAAAGTGACTAGTAGAGTGTTTTCAATGTACACTAAAAGTACACCTGAGAGTGTTTTTTTTTTTTTTGCGTGAGTGTTTTGAGCCTACACCGGTGATTAGTGACTAAAAAAATTATGAAAAAAAAACATTTAAGCGGCGCTCAAAAACGTGATGTGTCAAAGACAATTTCTGTGTCGATCTCTTGTCTTTTACAACAGTTCCACAAATGGGAGCCCACAAATTTGTTTGGAGCCATGCTCACAAAAGGTTAATCCGGCTCTATATATTTGATGGATTGAAAGTAATGAAAAAAAACAATCAATTCCCATTGTTTTTATATGAGGAATTAAAAGTAATGATGGAGCAGTGAGATCCAGTCTTTAACACATTCACACTTAACTGAACTGTTCTGTTCAGTATATTAGATGTTCAAAATAGTTAAAACTAGAGGCACAGCTTCCTCCTGTATTCTGTCTGCTTTATTTTTGACTTGCATACATTTAAAAGGTGTTGCTTGCTTACCTGGACAGTGCTTCAAATGAATAAGTCATTGCTAATATGGTGAACACATATTACAGCTTAAAGAAATACAAGTTTAGAATTGCTGTTCTCATTGTTATAGTGTGTGTGTGTGTGTGTGCGTGTGTGCGTGTGTGCGTGTGTGTGTGTGTGTGTGTTTGTGGTAGCGGTGGCATCAGTTATTATTCACGATTCAGTACCTTTTCTTTTCCCTTTAACTGGAAGACAGCCTCAACAAGTATAGCTGTTTTCATACCCTGTTGTACTTCTTTGCCCCAGGACTGAGATACACACACACACACACACACACACACACACACACACACACACACACACACACACACACACACACACACACACACACACACACACACACACACACACACACACACACACACACACACACACACACTGCCCTACAGGGAGTATTGACACCTCTGCTGCAAACAAACAAGCTGTGGCCGCCAGTCTTCATCTCTGATAAGCTATACTATGGTTTTGTCTTTTATGCACTCTTGAATGTTATGTACACTATTGTGAACAGTAAAACAGAAGTACTTTTTATCTTTAAGACTATTGCAACATTTTAATCTAAAATAGAAATGGTAAAATGTAGTGAACATTTTCAGGACACTATCTGCTGTATATTTCTTTCTCATAGTCTACTTTTAAATATTACAAATCACATACAATAAATCAACCAATCATTGGTAAGGATTTGTCAAATTTCAGTACATATTTTCTTTTGTGCAGATGTCATTTTCAGCTTCACAGTCCAAACTACATGAGATGATATCTCTAAAAGAATGAAAAATGAATGTAAACACTCACAACACATTTACTTATCGTGACAGTTTTCCTAAAAATATGTAGAGAAGAATGAGCATAGAATATCTAAAATACAATATCTAAATTCTTGTTTGATAAAACATTATAGTCATACAATTCAGAAATATTTTGACATTTAACACTTATTCAATAATTTATTCCAACACACACATCTTACATAATTCATTGACACGTGTACCATAATTATATTAGGCCAGAGGTCAAATTATTTGGACATCAGTTTAATTAAAGTCTATTTAAATTATATTGGCTTTATTATATTATTCCATGCTGCTGGTTAAAGCATCCATGTGAATTTGATAATACATCTCAGTGGACCTCTTTAAAGACATGCTGTATAAATTAATAAAGAAACTAGAGCGCTTTCAATCAAATCTCTTTCAAACCCTGACGCATTTGTGGCATTTCAGCAGATAAAAATAGTTCTGCCTCTAGAGCAGTTCACTATAACTATCAGTGGACCCTTGGTCTTATGACATTTTGGATATGCTCATTTGACCTTGTGGTTAAAAGTAATACAATGTAAACCAAAATTAAGCTAAATCCTTCATTATTAAAAAAGGGGACAAGATACAGTATCGTGAAAAAGTATTTGCCCCCTGTTTGATTTTCTGCATGTTTGCATATTTTTCACATTGAATGTTATCAGATCTTCAACCAGAATTGAATATTAGATAAAAGGGACCCTGAGTGAACAAATAACACAAAATTTTGATACTTATTTCATTTACAGTGGCTCTCAAGTATTCACCCCCCTCGACTTTTCCACATTTTTGTGTTACAACATGGAATCAAAATGGATTTAATTAGAAGTTTTTGCCACTGATCAACACAAAAAAGTCCACAATGTCAAAGTGAAAAATAAAATCTACAAATTGGTCTAAATTAATTACAAATACAAAACAGAAAATAATTGATTGTGTAAGTATTCACCTCCTTGAGTCAATATTTGGTAGAGGCACCTCTGGCAGCAATTACAGCCATGAGTCTATTTGGATAAGTCTCTACTAGCTTTGCACATCTGGACACTGCAATTTTTGCCCATTATTCTTTGCAAAATTGCTTACCCTCTGTCAAGTTGGATGGGGACCTTTAGTGAACAGCAATTTTCAAATCTTTCCACATATTCTAAATTGGATTGAGATCCGAGCTTTGACTGGGCCACTCCAGGACATTTTTGACCTTTTTGTTTTTAAACCACTCCATTGTGGCTTTGGCTGTATGTTTGGGGTCATTGTCCTGCTGGAAAATGAATCTTCTCCCAAGTCCCAGGTCTCTTGCAGAATTCAGCAGGTTTTCCTCCAGGATTTCTCTGTACTTTGCTGCATCCATTTTGCCCTCTATCTTCACAAGCTTTCCAGGCCCTGATGCAGAGAAGCATCCCCATAGCATGATGCTGCCACCACCATGCTTCACGGTAGGGATGTTGTTCTCAGGATGATGCGCTTAGCGTTGGGGCCAAAAAGCTGTATTTTGGTCTCACCAGCCCATAGAATCTTCTTCCACTCGGGCTCAATGTCTCCCACATGCCTTCTGGCAAACTCTAGCCGAGATTTGATGTGAGTTTTTTTTTCAACAATGGCTTTCTTTTTGCTACTCTCCCATAAAGGCCAGTTTTGTGAAGCACCCGGGCTATTGGTGCCATATGCAGTGTCTCTGAGCTCAGCCGTGGAAGACTGTAACTCCTTTAGAGTTGCCATAGGCCTCTTGGTGGCCTCCCTGACTAGTGCCCTTCTTGCCCGTATACTCAGTTTTTGAGGATGGCCTGTTCTACAAAGATTCACAGTTGTGCCATATTCTCTTCATTTCTTAATAATGAACTTTACTGTGCTCCGGGGGATATTCAATGCCTTGGAAATGTTCTTATATCCTACCCCTGATTGGTGCTTTTGAAGAACCTTATTCTGGATTTGCTTTGAATGTTCCTTCGTCATCATGATGTAGTTTTTGTTAGGAAATGTACTAACCAACTGTGGGACCTCCCAGACAGGTGTATTTAACCTGAAATCATGTGAAACACCTTAATTGCACACAGGTGGACTCCATTCAGCTAATTATGTGACTTCTAAAGACAATTGGTTGCACCAAAGCTTATTTAGGTGTGTCATAGCAAAGGGGGTGAATACTTATGCAATCAATAATTTTGTGTTTTATATTTGTAATTAATTTAAAACAATTTGTAGATTTTATTTTTTACTTTGACATTGTGGACTTTTTTGTGCTGATCAGTGGCAAAAACTCCTAATTAAATCCATTTTGATTCCATGTTATAACACAATAAAATGTGTAATAGTCCAAAGGGGGCAAATACTTTTGAGAGCCACTGTATTTATTGAAAAAAGTTATGCAACACCCAATGCCCCCGTGTTACCCTTAGAGTCAATAACTGGTTATGCCACCTTTAGCAGCAATAACTGCAACCAAACGCTTCCTGTAGTTATTGATCAGTCTCTCACAGCGCCGTGGAGGAATTTTGGCCCACTCCTTCATGCAGAACTGCTTCAACTCAGTGACATTTGTGGGTTTTCGAGCATAAACTGCTTGTTTCAGGTCCTGCCACAACATCTCAGTGGGGTTTAGGTCTGGACTTTGACTAAGCCATTCCAAAACTTTAAATTTCTTGTTCTTCAACCATTCTGATGTAGACTTGCTTGCTTTCGGATCATTGTCTTGCTGCATGACCCAACTGCGCTTCAGTTTCTTTCTCCATTTGGACAATATGGCTCTGACTGTGGTTTGGTGAAGCTCCAGAGACTTAGAAATGGCTTTATAACCCTTTCCTGACTGGTAGGCATCAACAACTTGTTTTTCCGGAGGCCTTCAGGAATTTCTTTTGATTGTGGCATGATGTGCCTCTAGAACCTGTGTGCTGACATCTTCACTCTGATGGTAAGGGCCAAAATTAATCAGATTTACATTTGGCAGGGCTGGCCCAAATCAGGCCTTCTTTTTAACCAAAGTATTCAAACACCTTTAACTGGGTTGAGCTAACTAAATAACTTTTTTCACACCTGAAAATTGCATGTTTGATTACCTGGCACACCAAACAAATGAAAGAAGCACCAAACTTTGGTGTCATTTTTTTCTCTCAGACTCCCTCTATATACTACTACTATATAAATTCAATGTGAAAAATGTGCAAAAAGTGTAGAAAATCAGACATGGGGCAAATACTTTTTCATGGCACTGTACATCTTTTGAAAGCTTGAACCCTGGTGATCAGTTTTTGACCTGTTCTCATCTAAACCTGCTGGTTGAACCTAATTCAATGATTTATGTTTTACAAAGATCTCTGGGAAAAAGTTGTTGAAAGGCACAGATCAGGGCATGGGCATAAAAAAAAATCAAAGGCAATGGCAATGGCAACTTTGCAAGAGCTACAGGCTTTTATGGCCAAGACTGGTCAAAGTGTGCATGTGACAACAATATCCCAAGCACTCCACAAATCTGGCCTGTATGGTAGGGTGGCAAGAAGGAAGCCATTACTCAAGAAAGCCCACCTTGATTCCCATTTGAAGTATGCAAAAAAACACTCAGGGGATTCTGTAGCCATGTGGCAAAAAGTTTTGTGGTCTGATGAAACTAAAATGGAACTTTTTGGCCTAAATGTAAAGTGTTATGTTTGGCGCAAACCCAACACAGCATACCACCCAAAGAACACCATCCCTACTGTGAAGCATGGTTGTGGCAGCATCAGGTTGTGGGGATGTTTCTCATCGGCATGGAGCTAAGTACAGAGAAGTCCTTAAGGAAAACCTGCTGCCCTCTGTAAGAAAGCTGAAACTGAGACTTTCAGCATGACAACAACCCAAAGCACACAGCCAAAGCTACACTGGAGTGGCTAAGGAACATAAAGGTAAATGTCCTTGAGTGGCCCAGTCAGAGCCCCGACCTATCAAAAATTTGTGGCATGACTTGAAGATTGCTGTCCATCAACGCTCCCCAAGGAACTTGACAGAGCTTGAACAGCTTTGTAAAGAAGAATGGTCAAATATTGTCAAATCTAGGTGTGCAAAGTTGATAGAGACCTATCCCAACAGACTGACTGCTGTAATTGCTGCCAAAGGTGCTTCCACCAAGTATTAACTCAGGGGGGGTGGAAACTTATCGAATTATGAGCTTTCAGTTTTGTATTTTTAATATATAATTTATTTCTCAATAAAAACTTTTTTCCTGTTAACAGTGTTGAGCATGGTGTGTAGATAAGTGGAAAAAATCCTCATTTAAATGCATGAAACTCAGAGGCACTGACACAACAAAATGTGAAAAAAGCTCAAGGGGGTGTAGACTTTCTATAGGCACTGTATATGCAGTGGCTCTCAAAAGTATTCACCCCCCCCTTGGACTTTTCCACATTTTATTGTGTTACAACATGGAATCAAAATGGATTTAATTAGGAGTTTTTGCCATATATATATATATATATATATATATATATATATATATATATATATATATATATATATATATTATATTTTAGGGATGCACTGAATCAAAGTTTTTTTGATTCAGCCGAATACCGAACGGAATAACAAATCTACAAAAACTGTCTAGAAAACTGAAGTACACTGCTGAATGAAAAACAAACTGGCAGCTCGCTAATAACAAGGGACGCGCACAATCTATAGTTTTGAGCCTTTTAGTTATTTTTATTACCGAATGGAAATATATGCCAGAATAAGATTTCAGTTTGAAACATATACATTTTACCGCTAGTCCTCTCCCCCCACACATGATTGTCAAAATACAGAACCGTTTACTTTACCTTTACAAGAAAGGAGAGCTGCATCTTTGCTGTAACCCACTATTTTCTTTAATGATGTTTCAATCTGTGTCACCTGATCTGAGAGTAGGGATGCCAACATGCTCCAGAATCTTGGAACACTTTAAGGAAAGTTAGGTTCCCTTTCAATTAGAAGATGGTCACCAAAAGATCGTTATGGGATACACGCCTGCCTATTGGTAGGTGTCACTGAGCTCTTTCTATCAAAGCTGCCGATAGGCCCTCTTCCCTTGGTGACCCCCTCGGTCCCGCATACCGACGATACTTAACTGTCACGCAGGGGAGACTCGCTCTCTTTTCGCTTCTCAAGATTGGTACGATAAGACCTGTCTGTGTTGCATTGAGTCCTTGATCTTATACAAAGTGCTGCATAAGCTGAAATCCAGCCTTCGACACTTTTCCCGGAATCAGTAGTTTTTAAATTCTGTTTCTAACTGTCAGACCTGCTCGCTCCGTGTGTCAGGCTGCTTCTCTCTGTCTGTACGTCTTAGTACGGTAAGTATTATTGTTAAGGATTATGTGTGTTTCACCCTTTCTTACATGGGAGAGCGCTATTACTCCACGGGGCTGGGCTTCCCTTGTCCCCGCTGTCAGATTAACCCTCCAGTCGCCTCCAGGCTGCCGGTTGGGCCTTGTTTTGATTGTAGTTGCGAGTTCCAGTGCTTGCACGGAGGATTAGCTGCTGCGGCGGCTGCTTACAACCGAACTAGCCATATACTCCTCACCGAGGCTCTCTCGTTGTTGAGTTGAGACGTACGTGGGCTGCATTGGCCTTCAAAATGTGTGTAGGTCTTATAATCAAACAGACAGTGTGCTCTTCCCCATCTGTACTGTAACATTTAGCTGCCTGTGTTTTTTAATACTGCGGTGCGTAAGACTCAACCCATGCTACTTCGGTACCACGGTGCACACTATGCTTACTGACTCGCTGTACCGATACAGGCTAGTGTGCCTGTGCTGCATGGGACTCGGTGCACACGGTGCACGTGGTGCCTGACGCTGAACGTTACTCCGTGCAGGTGTGCACGCAGTACTTGATGCAAGTGGTAGCCCGGTGCTCGGTGCACACGTTGCCCGGTGCACGAGGTGCTCGGTGCAAGTGGTGCACATTATACGCAGTGCTGCATGGCACATGGTGCAAATGGTGTATATGGTGCTTGGTACATGGTGCGCACGAGACTCAGTGCACGCGGTACCCGGTGTGCATTAGACCCGGTGCTGCATGGCACCCGGTGCACATGGTGCTCGGTGTACACGCTAGTATGGGAATGCAATGCTGCACAGTAGACTTTGCACATAGTTTATGGTACTCTGTGCACGGTGTTAGGTCGCACGGTGCACTCAGTGCACACAGTACTTGGCCACTGCTCAGACCTAGTGCAACAGTGCCTCGTTGCCTCTGACTGTAGACGGTGCTCCACTCCGCTGTAGGCTACGCGCTGCCCTGGTCGTGTGACTGCTTGTAGTCCAGGCTAGACACCTCTGTCCAGCCACTATGCAGTGTTTACTCTTTTTCTCTTTAACAGCCTGCATTGCTTTGCGATTGCAGTCTGCTTAAACCTTACAGCGATAGCTGTTTTGTGTTTTCTTGTTCAACCCACATGTAGATATGTGTATTTGTTTCTTTACTGCCATGCAGTTAGAAATAGGTAAATAATAAGTGTGATTCCTCCACGGGAACCCAGCTTTGCTGTGTCCCACTGTTGAATTGAATCCATCAGCTTGTTTCAGCCCGCTTACTTGGTGTGCTGTTTACAAACAAAACAGTCGCACGCGCTGCCGTGGTGACTGTTATTTTACACTCACAATTGTTGTTGTGTATATGTGTTTTATTTTTACTGCCTTGCAGTTTGAAAAGAAAAGTAGTAGTAGTGTGATTCCTCTACTAGGACCCAGCTCTGCAGGGTCCCGCTGTTGAGTTGAATCAGCAAGCTTATTTTAGGCTTCTTGGCGTGCTTGGTTGTGTTGGCTTCACGTATCAGTTGGTGGAGCGCATTTGGGAACAGTTGGGGAAGACGCAGGTCGGTCTCTTCGCCTCGGTAGAGATGACACACTGCCCCCTATGGTACCCCTTCCACCGCTGTGGCGGTCCACTCGGCATCGTCGCCCTAGCCCATGTATGGCCCAAAGTGCTCCTTTATGCATCAGTCTGACCAGCAGTTCGTCTGCCATGGAACACAAACCCTGGGACAGCCCCTTTCGAAGCAGCATCTGTCGCATTGGTTTGCGGACACAGTCTCGACTGCGTATCATGGTGCTGGCTTACCCCCGCCTGGGCGGGTAGCCGCACATTCCATGAGAGGTGTGGCTACGTCATGGGCCCTCTTTCGAGGTGCCTCTATGGCTGAGATTTGTGATGCAGCTAGCTGGGCTACCCCGCATACTTTTTACAGGTTCTATCACCTGAATGTGATAGATCCCTCATTGCCCTCTGTGGGCACTAGGGTCCTCGAGGTTGCACGCTCACGCCGCTGACCTTGGTCAGGCAGGACTAAGGGTCCATCATATGCTGCCGTTCTTTTCTCCCTCGCAACGGCTCTGGTACACGTTTCCCATAACGATGTTTTGGTGGCCATCTTCAAATTGAAAGGGAACGTTAGTTTACCTACCGTAAACCTGGTTCCCTGAAAAAGAAGATGGCCACCAACTGCGAGGTCGCATCGGTCGACATCACGGTTTTGTCGCGAAAAGAGAGCGAGTTTCCCCTGCGTACGGTTAAGTACCCTCGGTATGCGGGACCGAGCGGGTCACCGAGGGGAAAGGGCCTATCGGCAGCTTTGATAGAAAGAGCTCAGCGACACCTACCAATAGGCAGGAGTGTATCCCATAATGATGTTTTGGTTTCTCTTTCAGGGAACCAGGTTTACGGTAGGTAAACTAATGTTTTGTAACTCACCTCTCTAAACTGCAATGTATTCAGTAAAGTGAGTGTGAATTGTGCGAACTGTCGCTAAATTAATTGAACTGTTTTACTTGTTACCAAAAGCACACACATGCCTGCGAGGACCGTTTCCATCAATCAGACCTGTACAGCAGCTGATTAGCTTTCCGAGTCTCTGACTGGGCAGGACTGTGTGAACAAAGAAATATTAAACAAATAGAAACTTTACCTGCTGTCACAAGGCTAAATGAAAGAGAGCAGTTGAGTGCAAAGTTATCTATAATGATGATGTTGCACTATTTTGGTAGTTATTGTTTACTGTATAAAAAAAAGTAATAAATAAATCAAGCAATATGATTAATCGTTGTTGGAGGCTCTCCGGATAGAATCCACCACAATTAAACAATTAAATACATTAATTAAACTGCTCAAGCAATTCACACTGACTTTAATGTTGAATACATTGCAGTTTAGAGAGGTGAATTAAAAAACCTGATCTGCCTTAGTGTCCCGAGGTTCTGGAGCCTGTTGGCAACCCTATCTGAGAGCTATGAGGAAAAAACACGTTGATTTATGGACTGTGTGTGAAACACATATCAAATAAACTACGAAATATTTTAATGAAACACAGCAGTTCCCAAATAAATCAACTTGTATTGGCACATTACAATAATGTAATTTAATTTACTAACTGACAGATGTAAAGTTTAAAAAATATATATATATATATATATATATATATATATATATATATATATATATATATATATATATATATATATATTCAGTGGACGTGATTATTAATATTTATAGAGTTTATTTCTTTATTTATCTCAGTATAATCTCTAGAACACTGTCTGTCAGACAAAGCAAGAAAGTACAAAATTCTACAACAGTTTGCCGTTACTATGTATTACAGGTTTACTGCATAACTTCACTCTATACTGTGCTGTTGCATACGGGGGTATGTTTGCATTCAGCGGCTGTATGACGTGTTTAGTGTGTGTGCCACCAGTAATAGGAAGTTGAGAGCTGCTACAGGAGTTCAAACGTATTCTTGTTATTAAATACAACAGTTAGGTTCAATACCAGATTTGTGTCTTTTATTTAAATAAGAAATGCACACATCGGAGGGATGCATTAAAATGGATCTCAGAGGGTGTACCATCACTGTGGTTAGGTAAGAGGCACTCACATAGGCCTCAGGGTTCCACTTGACCTTTCCAGTAAATGTCACCTCCTATTAGGCCAGTCAAAACAGCTCAATGGTAGCTGGGTTTCTCTTTCCACAGCAGGTTGTCCTTACACCCAGTAGTGTAATGAAACAACAACAATAATAAATATCTCAAATACATTCCTTGACAACAGCTTCTACTGAAATCATAAACCCTCGGAATGTGTTTTAGCAATAGCTTCTCAGTCCTTTGAGTGAAATCCTCATTTAGCTGAACCCAGAAACAATATATCTCATATTACAATAACTGTTGCATTGCTTTGCCATAATACTTTTGCTTTCTCCTAATTCCCATTTTATTGTTTTTTTTGTTTTTGTTTTTTTTATGGGCTATAGCACACATTAATTGAAGAAAATGAGCAACATATACGAGTCAGCAGCGAACACGCTTGGAATTTTTAACAGCCCTTGCCTGACCAAAGTTGAACTGCGAGTGGCATGCAAAGGGATATCAGACCGGGATGCCCTTTCCAAACCAGACCCCTGTGTGATCCTTCAAATGCAGTCTCATGGCCAATGGCTAGAGGTAAGTGTACGTGCTTGAAAAAAAAAAAAAAAAAAAAAAAACACTTGGCTGCTAATGACTTATCTATTTGTATGTGTATTTTGTGCCATTCTTAAAAAAAATCAACTTGATGCTCTAATTGTATAATCAGTAGTTTTAAATTCTATTGAGTTCTTAAGTTTTGTCCTGATGGGGAACTGAGAAACCACAAGTAGCTTAAAATTATTTTTTTGTAAAACAGTGAATTAAACTACATCCTGATGGGGCAAATCTCTAACGCTAGGGCAAAACGTGTTTGCCCCCGAGTTTTGATGAAGAAACTTGTTGCAAACGGGAGCATTTGTCCTGTAATGCGATTTTGGTGCTGTGCTTTGCCCTGTCCTTTTCCATCCACGTTCGTGCCAGTGGTCTGCATAATTTCAGGGGAGTCTTCATTTGGATGTTAGCATTGGGCAATATTGATGACGGCGCAGACGAAGGTGACTGTATCTAGGCCGGTTTATTTGAAACACAGGCTCAGCCATTGCCAATATGAAAGGGGAACAGTAAGTGGTGAAGGAGAAGGAGCAAATGAGAGGCAACACACTTTTCCAAACAATGGCCAGGGTTTCCATACACCTTAGGAAGTCGATACTCTGTCTCCACAGTCATTATCTATGTGACATAGACACAGATACCATGCACATTCCACGCACATACCACTCACATACCACGCATATTCCACATCTGTAGTATGTGTGTGACTTTAAAGGCTCGGTAAATCACCTTACTCACGCTAAAAAGGCATACAATTAACCAAAAACTTCTCTGGAAGTCATACATTATGCTTACGAGACTTCAGCAGTGAAAAGCACATTTGTGAAGTAACCTCGTGTAACCTTCTACTATAACCGTACCAAGCAATCCTTTGTTGGCAAGCTTCTTTGACCAAGTAGGAAAAAAATAAACATACAGTATGAGGGGTTTAGAGACCTCTTTGTTCAGTGTTTTTATTTGTTGTATTTTTTTTTTTTTTTTACATGACACCATTTATTCAGTGTTTTTATTGCCTTTTCAGTCATAAAAAGTTCTTTATTGTTGAGTTGTTTTATAAGCAAGGTTTTAAAAAATACTAAAGCTACTACAAATAAAAAAAAATACCCTTTGCAATAAACACATACATAACAAAACCCTTCTTTACACTTACTGTTGTTATCTTCATGATTGGTCATTGGATAGCTGATTGCTTTAGCCTAGACTTTTCTGTCCCTTAGCAATAAGATGCAAATCATTGTACACTAGCCTTAAGTATCATGGTGTAGCAGGGCTGGGGCCGTGCACATAAGGAGAGGGCTTCTGTGATTGTTTATTGTAAATAAGTGTACTGATTGTAGAAATATGAAGAGGATTGGTTTTAATGGAGAACCTGACGGTGTGTGTGTAGCAGCCTGCATGCTGTGTTTAGTTGCTGGAATGAGCAGCATCCATGTTTTTACCAGCTGCAAGCTAATAATTAGCAGGTGGGCGTGGTGCAGCAGAGCACCAGGAATAAAAGAGTCCTGATTATAAGGGTGTTTGAGTCCAAAGCTTTTGGAGTCGATTCCAGAATTGGTTCTTAATTTGAGAATCGATGGGATAGATTCCAAGAATCGATTCCCAAAGCCATTCCTGTTGATTCAGATTGGAATACAATAAAAGATAAAGAAATTCACACATGCTGCTGTGTAAACAAGCATATTTATTGCATTACAAAACTGTTTACAATTTGGTCTGCTTTTTAATTTAAAGTAAAAATAAAACAAAATTAGACTAAATAAAGAAAAAAAAAACAACATAAATAAAACCAAACAACCAAAAAAGCTGTCACTTTGTCACCTCTGTGGTGTAAAAACATAATTGAAAAATAAATAAATAAAACAAAACAAAACAAAAGTAGCCTTATGGCAGGTTATAGTGAGGGAACATCGCCATTTTCACTTGCTTTGCTCCCAGACTGAAGCGTTACTATAGTCAATTATTAACTCCCTACACATGTATGACACAGAAGAAAAGAATTAGCGGCTCCTTGAGTAACTGATGCGATTTCAGATTCTTCCATGTGCACATGAAATATATATATTTCTGACCGTGAATGAAATCATTATGTCGTAATAAATGCAGAAAAATGCTCTTAACGAAATTTGATTGAGATTTAGAGATGACGTTTGATTTTGATTTAAAGGCAGACATTTCATACCCAAATAGTATGTTAGGTCAGGACACTGGTACTGCATATAATAATAATAATAATAATAATAATAATAATAATAATAATAATAATAATAATAATAAAGGTATCATTATTAATACTACGTAATAGCGGTAATAAGGGAAGCAATTGTAAACAAAATTAAACATACCTTCACCTGTTGATCCTGTCACATGTTTTCCTTGTGGTAAATTTTCACCATAGTTTCACCATCAAAAACATTGTTTGATTATTTACAAGAATTTTCTTGCACATTTGGCATTTCAACTTTTTCCTTTCTGCCATTTTTAAATAGAAAAAAAAAAAAAAAAAAAAACGTGATGAGCCAAAGAGTAGAAAAAATACCTGAGCAAAACTATGGCTAAAATAGTTGTGTCTAGAATACAATTTTCATTCTATATAAGGAAATGTTAACTTTAAAACATACATTACATTGTTTTAGACATGTATTAATGATGACAGTAAGCACATTTTAGTAATATTGTTTGTGAATGCAGGTCGGCTCTTTGCAAAACATGGCACTCCTGGGCCTGCCTTGACTCCCACCACTACCTGATTATACAAAGTGCTGCTCCTGCTGAAACATCGGCCCGCCTGTGCTGCTGAAACAACTGGGTTCAGGAAACGAAGTGACCTGTTCTAACGGAGATTGAGCATTGTAGCAGGGCAGGGGACCCCTGCCGTGAATATGTGTTTGTTTGTGTGTTTTTGTAATTGTTTAATTATTTAAGTAATTGCTTGCTAGCGGGCGCTCAGTTGGGACTTGCTGCCTGCTGTGTTTGGTTGAAGGGAAAGGCATTAAGTTCTGCTCATCCCTGACCAGTAGGTGGGCATGTCCCAACTGAGTGTCCGCTTCCTTAAAAACATCCGGCCGAGATTGGTCGAGGCTGCTGCAAGGCCATGAGACTCGGCGCTATGGAGGTCTGGAATCCCGCTGGAGAGAACTGGAGACTGTTGACTACTGCACGGTTTAACCAGGGTCAGGGTTCCAGCATTCACGCAAGAAGAAACTACAACTGCCGTCGGTCGTGGGTATACCAGGGCGGGGTAGGAATGGAGCGTAGTTTCAGGCAACAAAAACCTATAGTATCGAGAGAAGAGTATTCCAGCGGGACCTCCTGTTTAGGAGAGTAGCGCTAGCCGTTTTTACGGCACCTTTTATTTGTCGTTTTTATTTGTTTTATTTTTCCTTTGTACAGCTTGCTGTATGTGTCCTCTGTACGTTACCATCACATGACCGGTTTGTTTGTTTCGTTCTGTTATACTAAAGCTAAGGTTTACAATTTTAGAAAAGCAAACTATGAAGGTATGAAACAGAGACTAACAGAAGTAGATTGGAGTTAAATAGAGAAAACATCCACAGAAAAAGGATGGCTGTTCTTCAAAAATGTAGTACTAGAGGCGCAAAACAATTACATCCCTAAAGTAGACAAATCTAAATGTAAAACTAAATTGCCAAAATAGTTTAATAGATCAATTAAAAAAAAAATATTCAGCGAAAAAAGGCACTTTACAGAGCGTTAAAAAGGGACCAAAAAGAAAGTACACAGAAAGAGTACATGGAACTGCAAACGCAAGTCAAAAAGGAAGTTAGAAAGGTCAAGAGAGAAATAGAAATGAACATTGCTAAAGGGGCTAAAACCAATTCCAAAATATTTTTCCAATATTACAACAGCAAGAGAACATTCAAAGAGGAGGTTAAATGTCTAAGAGATACAAATGGCAAAATCGTAGATGAAGAAAATAAAATAGCAAATATATTAAATGATTACTTTTCACAAGTTTTTACAAAGGAGGATACGGACAACATGCCCCACATGTCATCCAGTTCCTATCCAGTTTTAAATAACTTTAGCATAACCGAGGCAGAAGTGTTAAATGGACTAGGAGCTCTTAAAATAAACAGATCCCCTGGGCCGGATGAGATCCTCCCAATAGTACTCAAAGAAATGAAAGAAGTTATTTACAAACCGCTAACCAAGATCATGCAGCAGTCTCTTGACACAGGGGTGGTACCGACAGACTGGAAAAATGCAAATGTAATACCGATCCACAAAAAGGGAAACAAAAGTGAACCAGGTAACTACAGACCAGTAAGCCTGACTTCTATTATATGTAAACTTATGGAAACTATAATAAGATCCAAAATGGAAAAGTACCTATATGGTAACAGGGTGCTGGGAGACAGTCAACATGGTTTTAGGAAAGGAAGATCGTGTCTAACTAACTTGCTTGATTTTTTTGAGGATGCAACTTCAGTAATGGATAATTGCAAAGCATATGACATGGTTTATTTAGATTTCCAGAAAGCTTTTGACAAAGTCCCGCACAAAAGATTAATTCTCAAACTGAATGCAGTAGGGATTCAAGCAAACACATGTACATGGATTAGGGAGTGGTTAACATGTAGAAAACAGAAAGTACTGATTAGAGGAGAAACCTCAGAATGGAGTGTGGTAACCAGTGGAGTACCACAGGGATCAGTATTAGGTCCTCTGCTATTCCTAATCTACATTAATGATTTAGATTCTGGTATAGTAAGCAAACTTGTTAAATTTGCAGACGACACAAAAATAGTAGTAGTGGGAAACATTGTTGCAGCAGCAAAGGTCATTCAAAATGATCTAGACAAGATTCAGAACTGGGCAGACACATGGCAAATGACATTTAATAGAGAAAAGTGTAAGGTACTGCACACAGGAAATAAAAATGTGCATTATAAATATCATATGGGAGATACTGAAATAGGAGAAGGTATTTATGAAAAAGACCTAGGAGCTTTTGTTGACTCAGAAATGTCTTCATCTAGACAATGTGGGGAAGCTATAAAAAAGGCCAACAAGATGCTCGGCTACATTGTGAAAAGTGTTGAATTTAAATCAAGGGAAGTAATGTTAAAACTGTACAATGCATTAGTAAGACCTCATCTTGAATATTGTGTTCAGTTCTGGTCACCTCGCTATAAAAAAGATATTTCTGCTCTAGAAAGAGTGCAAAGAAGAGTGACCAGAATTATTCTGGGTTTAAAAGGCATGTCATATGCAGACAGGCTAAAAGAATTGAATCTGTTCAGTCTTGAACAAAGAAGACTACGCGGCGACCTAATTCAAGCATTCAGAATTCTAAAAGGTATTAACAATGTCGGCCCAAGGGACTTTTTCGACCTGAAAAAAGAAACAAGGACCAGAGGTCACAAATGGAGATTAGACAAAGGGGCATTCAGAACAGAAAATAGGAGGCACTTTTTTACACAGAGAATCGTGAGGGTCTGGAATCAACTCCCCAGTAATGTTGTTGAAGCTGACACCCTGGGATCCTTCAAGAAGCTGCTTGATAAGATTCTGGGATCAATAAGCTACTAACAACCAAACAAGCAAGATGGGCCGAATGGCCTCCTCTCGTTTGTGAACTTTCTTGTGTTCTTAATAAATCCTGCGCCATCAACAAGCATCAATCCTGCGTGTCTCTCCACTCACTCATAGGTATACCCACGCACGTGACAGATACCCTGTCACAAGCATATATCCAAGGTTGGAGTTGGGTGAACTACCAGAGCAACAAGGAGTTAGTTTCGGGATAGTAGATCCCACCAAGTATAGCAGACAGGTGCGGAATCAGGACCTCCATTTTGTTAGCGGAGTAGCGAGCGCCGTTTTTCATGGCAATCTTATTTTGATAGTTTTTATACAATGTTTGTTTTGATTTTTGTACACTGGACCATATGTCCCACATGACCTACCATTGCTGGTAGTTTCTTTGTGTCTGTAAACAAACCTGTGCGCCTGCGCGGCATGTCAATCTCAACCTTCTGTCTCCATCTCATGTCAATCCAGCTGTGAACACACATGCATGTCATCCAGAGAGTTCACTCAGTCATTCATTTGCAAGTACTCTTTGCATCATGGGTAGTAAGAGCCCTGTTACACATGGGTAAAAACAAAGTGTCATGTTTGGACCAAAATATGTATTAAATTAGCTTTGCTGTATTATTGCTAGGCTTGGGCAAATTCATTGAGCAAAAGTAAATGTTGATGAAAATGTTTTTGTAAAAGTACGAAAACATGAAAGAGGAAAAAAAAAAACTTCTACGAATTTGTTCAAAAAGATAAATACAGGTCTTAACATCAGCTTGCTACATAATGAAGTCCCAATGGACAGCACTGAGCAATTTGTTGAACTCATATGAACTACCGATATACTGGTTCATCAATAGCAACATGAAAAACTATATGTATTATAACCACTTTTTACTGGCGAGAGCCTTGCACTGTCACTGCAGGATTCTGATTCAGGTATTTCTTGTTGTTATTATTATCATTATTATTAAGAGCTGTCAAGCGATTTTTAAAAAAGTGTCAAGATTAATTTTGTGATTAAAATGTTTAATCTCAGTTAATCTTGGTTTCAATCACATATTTAATTGATATAATTACTGCACCCATCTCCTTGAAATTAATTTTATTACTGATATTGCTATTGTCATTAATGTTATTATTCACATCATTCAAAAAACAGTGCATCACAAAAACCCTGTTTTCTTATTTCAGGATTGATTTTGTTGGCTCCTCTTTATGGTTTTATATTTATTTACACAGAAAAACTCCAGCTTTTGCTGTTAAATTGTTTGAAACAACTGCTCAATCACAACTGAGTCAGTTTATTACTACATTTCGAATGAAACTCTATTTTCTTATCAGTTTCCTTTTTATAATTTGAAAATATCTAAATAAAACAAAGCATTCACTGAGTAACAGTTATGTTCTTTAACTGTAAACAATGTCTTGTAAAATAAATTTGGTAATTGAAATAAAATTAAAAGGTCGGTAGCTGTCCACTTTGTTTATACAGGGTGCCCAGGGCCGTAAACAGTTTAAATTCTACCAAGGTCAAAATCAGCAACATTGAAATCAATGTAGCCTCGGTGGCATGGCACAACAGGCATCTGAAAAAATACAGTTACCTAAAGCCATTACTATGAAACATAGCCCTTATTCAAATACCTACTTTTCACGAAGAACCGGTCCTCAACTGTATTAAGAAAAAGCAGGTCATTCTTGCTGAGAATACTGTATTTACAGTCAGATCTGAACAGCTTTTTCGGACGATTTCTTAATTTGAATGTTGAACGTGTACGTTCTCATTGGATGCTGCCGTGCTCAGCTGATCCAATCACCTAATGAAATCATAGATTTTTTGTGACGCAGTTATGACGTCTTAATATTTACTATTCAACCTAAAATGTGTGTTATACGGCAAACCGGCAGAGGAAATGAAGGGTTTTTATCAGTGTACTTTCCAGGAATTTTTAAGATGAACTTCATTATTTCTGAAGTAAAAAAATAAGAGGACAGGACCTCTGTGTCCAGCTAGTTACGACGGCTATGAGGGTGTCCCACTAGAAGTAGCCCCTGTAAGTAGTACAGTGCTCCCTCGTTATAACACGGGTCTCAGGGGACACACAATATGAGTGTTATAACTGAAGAGCATTATAAACGGGGGGAGGAGGTGGAGGGTGCCGCAGGACACATAACAACACACACCTGACTAAAATACAAAATAATTCCCTCTCTATAATGCATATATAGTGAAGCAAAAACTTTCCTTGAACCATGCATGAAGCACCATGTAATCAACGCTATATTTATTACACATACACCACCATGCAACCCCTGCACATGTACACTACCACCATACAACCCCTGCACACACACCACCACCATGCAACCCCTGCACATGTACACTACCACCATGCAACCCCTGCACATGTACACTACCACCATGCAACCCCTGCACATGTACACTACCACCATGCAACCCTTGCACACACACCACCACCATGCAGCCCTTGCACACACACCACCACCATACAACTCCTGCAAGCACACCACGATGCAACCCTTGCACGCACACAACACCATACAACCCCTGCACACACACATGCCCTCTACACTATCCTGATTCTTTCACCTCGCCCCAGGATCACTACAATATAATCACGCCTAGAGGTTTATCAGACCTCAAAATGAATAGAATGGTGCAGTTCAATATATTTTATTCACCTATCACTTGCAAAAAAAAAAAAAATGCTATGTATGCTATAGATAATGTTTAAGACTATGCAAATATAATTGCTACATTCCAACTCAGGCACTTGCAATCTAGCCTGCCTAAATTTCCTCATGTAGTTTAAGCAATTCCTCACTTCTCCCACTTTAACTGTTGTGTCAGTGTGCTGGCAAAGTAATTAACTGCTGCGTGTAAAGAGCTTTGGTATCCTATGGGATGAAAGGTGCTTTAAAAAGCCAAAGTATTATCTTTCATTTAAATAAAGAGCTTTTTAAAACTAGGGTTACGGTGATTTTGGAAGTTAAAAGTGTTTGAAGACCGTAGGTCAATCACCCTCAAAAGGGTGGTAAGGGGGTTCTAAACCACCGAGGGTCTTATAGTGTGGTGTGCTGGCAGCATAATCAGCTCTCTGTTTTGCTCCTGGAGTTTCAGAACCTTCTGTTTGTGTGAAAAAATGGATATTCCATTACGTATCCCACTTTGGGATGCTGGTAGAGGGCACAGCAAGTTTCTTGTTGATTTTGTATTTATTTTATTTTTATTTACAACGTTCTTATCTCAAACTCAGCTGTAGGTAAACACAAAATGCAAGGCAGGTTGTTTATAATTGGGCTTGCTACTCTCTACCTGCCTTTAAAGCTGTAATTAACATTGTAAACCAACTCAATTTCTTATTTACATCACAGATATCTGACTGATGAAACAAGCTGAAACATGTTTGTAGCTATACATTCCTTGAACAAAACTGATCCTCACTCACTGTAAGGAAGAGGTAATCACTACACTACACACTGCTTGTTTCATGAAATACATATATTCTGCCTGGAGAAGCACGTAACAAATGCAGAATTAGCAAGAAACAATAGGGAGATTCATTAAGTGTTTGAATTAAAAAGAGCACAATATAAATCTGGTGATATGGAGAAATGAAACTGCTAGCAGTGGTCTCCAATCATGGTCATGGAGGGCCAGTGTCCCCCCTGTTTTTTTTTCCAACTGTACCCTAAATTACTTAAGTAAAAAACGCGTGGGCTAGGAGGCTGAAAGTTGCTACAGAGCACCAATAGTACATGCATATAGTGAATCCAGAAGCACACGTGTCTGGTTCTTTTGGTTCGCAAGGAGCAGCTTGTCTTAGACGAACGGAAATGCACTCTTGTGATATACTTTTAAATGTTTTTTAGCAACAGAAATTAAGAACTCTATTTAAGTTGATATGGTATCATACAGGTAGTCTCTAACTGGTCTCGGTGCTTTTGGAATGATTCCTGTAAAGACTGATTTATAAAAATAAAAAATACAAAAATTGTAAACAGCATTTTGCATTATATGCACAAACAAGCATGTACAACAAGGTGTCAAACAAGCAGTGAATGTGCTAGGAGGCTGAAATGCTACAGAGTACCTGCAGGACATGCAGATAATGAATCCAGAAGCACAAGTTCCTGGGTCGTTAAGTTCCGATGCTGTACCTGCCCTTAGATGATTTAAACCACCATATCACCTGCAATTTCAAAAATAAGTCTTTTAAGTGTTTTTCAGCAACAGAACCACCTATGAAATCCATTAAAAATGATCTGGTATAAGACTGGCAGTCTGTAATTGATCCCAGTGTTTCTGGAATGATTCCTGCAAAGACCAAAAAAGAAACTAACACGGCTTTAAGTGTACTGTGCACAATCAACCATCTGTGCCAGCCTCTCAAGCAGGCTGTGAAAGTGCTAGGATTACCTGTGGGACATGCAGATAATGAATCCAGAAGCTCCAGTGTCTAGCTTATTTGGTTCCCATGCAGCACCTGTCCTTAGATGGCCGAAACCACTGTATCGCTGTATAACTGTATAACCTATAAATATCACTTTTTATTGTTTATTTGAGGAACACAACTACGTACAAACTTCATTTAAATTCCTGTTCTATCAGAATATCGGTGTATAACTCTGCTGGGTATTACAGTGTATGATGGGTATGAAAAGGCTGTCACTTTCACAAAAAGGCCATCAAAAGGCTGTCACTTCTACAGAAAGCCGTCAAAGTTACAAAAAAATAGGTGTGCTCCTAACCCTAACCACTGGACCACCAAGCCTCCTAATCTGGAAGTACAATCTTTCTGCATTCTTTAGAAGTACAGTATAAACAACAGTAAATATAATTAGGAATCATAATACTTATACTTTGGTTTTTGTTTTATTTATTAGGCGCAGCTGCATTTTAGTAACAGCAATAGCGGTGGGTTGAATTTGTTTTCGGTGTTTGATGAAATGGAAACATTATGTACTTGCAAAACAAAGGAAGAAAACACAGAGTCTACAGAGTGCAAAGCGCATGAAAGTTATACTGAATCCATTTGGATATTTTTTTTATGTTGGCTTTAATAAAATGTTTATCGTTAGTAGTTACAGTTTTATCTTGAGGTAAACATTTGAAATGGCACACAGTTATGCAGAGATGGAAATTAAATGTTAAATTTAAAAAAAAAATTACAGTGCACACTATTTTGTATTGTTTATACTAACTTTGAGGAACAGAAAGCGAATATGACTGTTTCCAGAGAGATTACCAAATACTTGTCTTTTTAATTCTGTGCATCCAAATACTTGTAATTAAAACTTCTAAGAATTAAGCCTACTGTTTGTTATTCTGTCCTAAACCAGCAGTTTGTCACCTGAACTGTTGTGACAAAAATGCATTTATTAAATAAACCCCTGGCCTACAGTATAAACTATCAGGAATAGATAAGGAAAATGTTGACTAATACAATACAGTACGATTTATTTGAAGTTGTCGAAAGGCACTAGTCTCTTAAACCCAGAAGGTCTGATAAACCCCTACGCATGACTATATATTGGTGGACATTACATAAGGAAATGAGATGTCCTTTTTTGGAATACCATGTTCCTTCGTGTGCATGCAGTGGTTGCGTGGTGGTTTGTGTGTGCAGTGCTTGCGTGGTGGTGTGTCCGTGCAGGGGTTGCATGAAGGTATATGCGTGCAGGGGTTGCATGGTGGTGTGTGCGTGCAGGGGTTGCATGGTGGTTGTATGCATGCAGGGGTTGCAACATGGTGTGTGCGTGCAGGGGTTGCATGTGGATGTGTGTGGAGGGGAATTGGAGTACAGGTTTGATGGAAAAGGGGGGGGGAGCTAGGGCATATAAGGGGTTGCAGGAAAAAGACTGGGAAGGGTAGGGTAAAAGAAAAACTACTACAATCATTTATTTTCACTTTCGACTCCCAGTCCCCTTTTCTCACTTCATGATTTTATTTTGTGATTATTTCATTATTGTAAAATTAAACAGCCTTCATCTACTCAAGTTTGTAGATGTCCTTTTTTTGGAATACCATGTTCCGTCTCAAAAATGTGTTATATATTAGCCTTTAATAAAGGAAAACGACTGCTTTAATTAATTTTATGTATCTATTTCAGTGCAGTGTAGTCTATATATATATATGCTTGTAACAGGGAGAGTTCTGTGCTGACTCTGCTGGCATGTTCACGGGCTGCAGGAAGAGGGCAGCAGTCATCCAACAACCACCTGTGAGTCATGGCAGTGACACGGGGAGGTGGGAAAGTGGGTGTTTGGACTTTCCCCCTCTCTGAATGGCTGAGAGGCACGTCTTGGGAGATTGTTAGCCCTATAAATTAACGCTCTGTTGTTTCCTCAGATCTGCCCTTTTAAACGCATAGAGTGCGCAGAACGGAACAGAACGGAGGTTCAGAGCAAGACAGTGAGGGAGGGGAACCCTTGGGCAGATCCCTGAATAAGGATAGCTGAGCAGGCTAGGTAGCCGGCAGCGTAGGACGGTGATCCGGGTCGCACGGGCAGCGGCGACTGGGATATTGCTGCAGAGTGCAGCACCTTTTCTTTGTAGTTTTGTTACTGTTTTATTTTTCCTGTTTCTTTGTGCCTTCGATTTTTGTAGTATTGTTTTGAAGCTCCTGCGAGTGCGCCTGAACTGTTTACCCTTGCTTGGTATTCCCGTGGTTCTGTTTACCATAGTTGGTAAGCAGACCACGGACCAACAGCGCCCTCTGCAGGCTACAGAAACCCAACGCGCCCCTGAAATAAAACTGGGCACCTGTGTGGTGTCAATTACACCTGTCTGTCTCCTGGTCAGTGAGTTACCCACAGCCGTTCCACAATGCTATTAAAATATATCGCACAATTATAGATATATGCTATTTGAAAGAAAAAGTACACCACCACGGAAAGGCAATTCTTACATCTGTGCATAACATGATAATTCATATAAAGTAATAACTCATAGTTTGTTATGCTAGTACAGCAAAATACCACATTATATTTTAATTGAAAGTTTGTGGAAAGCAGATCTTTTGCTCTCTTTCTCTGGTTGCAATGTAAAATATGTCTGCAAGCTTTCCCACTTGTGTGACGACCAAGTCCTGTGATAGACAAGGACCAGTCAAAACACGAAACTGTTATGCGGTTCCATCCCAAAAACCGGGCCTATGTCGTACCTCATGAGATAAGTAGCACCAATGCAACATGATTTAAAAAAAAAAAAAGGAATGGAGTTTGTTTTCACTGGAGCCGGATCATGAGGTTTGGCTTCCAACAGTAATGCTGTATGCACGGTTGCGTTATCCTTTTCACGTTAATAAAGTACAATCATGTGACAATAAATCGACAGTTTGCTACAATGTCCTCAGAATATAATTCCACACTAGAAAATCTACAAAAATGTATAAACACTGGACTCAATATAACCTGCAATAGAAAAGAGAAATAACAAGTTAATTAACATATGTATGACATCACGTATGGGAGCTAAAAGAGATTGAGCTGGAATAGGAGCTGGAGGTAAATCACCTCTCCCTTAAGTTACCTCCTCATCTAAATGCTAGTAAAGGTGATACAGCATGCGTAATAAACCCAGCTCAATGGCTGATACTGCTGCCCAGAAGACCCAGAAGTTTTTGGCACAAAACAAGGGACTCCTTTGATCCATGCTGAAACAGGGAGAGGTGGTGTTGTATAGCTGCTACCCTGTCGTCCGACAAGTATGAGCGCATCGTGGTGGAGTCCAGCTGGAGCCCCACATACATAAAGCACTGCGCTGGCGTCAGCCGACTCATGGCATTGTTGATGGTGAGTCCCAGCCTCACTAGATGCTCCGTCACTAGCGCCGTGTGGGCCACCGCTCTCTCCCACGACTGGAAACAGATTAACCAGTCATCGAGGTAATTCATCACTTGGACTCCTTGCAGATGCAAGGGGGCGAGGATTGCGTCTACGCACTTTGAAGTATCTCGAATAGAAACCCTCTCCGAGAGAGGTAGGATCTATGAGACAAATGGCGAGCTTGTCCAACAAGGCTGCCACTTCGGTCTGGAGCACCGAGGCCTGAAGCGGGTCTGTTACGAACGTAGTCGTGACGCCACGAGAAGGAGGGATTCCCAAACGAAACTGAAGCACGTAACCGTATTGTATGGTTGTGAGCACCCACATGTCGGAGGTGCAAGTGCGCCAGTAGTGCAGCTGTTGTACCATGAATCGGGTCTGAGGTCTCCAGCTTTCAGGGGACATGTTGGATGGCTGAGGCTGGGGTTAGGCTAGCGTAAACGGGTGTCTAGGGTGGAAACCCTGGAACCACCATTGCGGTTGTTGTTCCATGGGCTGGCTACGTCCACGTCCACCACGCTGAGGGATGGTCCTGCCTCTTGTCTGAGATGAGGCCTGTAGGCAGTGCCTAAGGTCACCTGGCGGGGCTGTGGGCAGCTGCGCCGTTTGCCGGTGGCTCGACCTGACCCACGCCAGAGCAGGGGAGGGAGTAACGCAGCTACCTGCCTCGACACCTCACGTTCCTGAAGGCTTTGCTGAACAATCTCCTCCACTGCTGAACCGAAGGTGTGGCCTAGAGATATGGGCGCGTCCAAAAGCGCGGCCTTATCAGCATCAGGCACCCGTGCCTGCGAGAGCCACAGCTGTCTGTGTGCGACCACTAGGCCCAACAAGCTCTGGCACAGAGTCTGACCCTGCAGGCCGGAGATCTGGAGCAACGTGTGCGACAGAAGTCGACAATTCTATGGCCACTGGCTCTGGTAACGGGGCATCACGCAAAACTCCGTCCAGGTATGCAGTGTGTATTTTGGACGTGTTCGCTAAGCAGTACTTTGGGCTCTTGCCACATAGACTCTACGGGCGTGTGTCTCCGTTATCCTGCACTGCAGGTTAGGGCACACGTGGTCCTTGGGCATACCTCCCACCAGTGGAGCCTTAACCAAGGCCGCAATGGTGGACTCCACAGGGGGAAACCCGGCCAGGCTCTGCCCCTTCCACCGAGACCAGAGGAGAACCATGTCTCAACTGCGCCGGCGCTGTAGCAGGGTGGTTCCAAGAAGAATGCACCTCCTCCATAAAATCAGGGAACACTGGGAAAGGTTGAGCTTGGGGAGCCACGTTATGTGGTCGAAAGACGGAACAGCGTGGCTCTGTTTGTGCTGTCCAGGGGACCTGCAGGTATGCCGTCGCGTGCCCCATAAGCACGGACATGCACCCTGCCAGTGACGGCGCGCTAGTAACCGAGGCAGCCTCAGAACTAGGGGCCATATTAGCCTGGAATTCAGGCTCCGCCTCGACCTCCATATCCAGAGGGAACGCGGACTCACCCCACGAGGTGGCGATGGAAAGCACGTCCTCGTCTGAGCAGAGAGCCCTGTTGATCCTCCCGGACCTCAATCCAATTGAGAATATGTGGAAAGAGTTGAAAATTGCTGTTCACCAAAGGTCCCCATCCAACTTGATGGAGCTTGAGCAATTTTGCAAAGAAGAATGGACAAAAATTGCAGTGTCCAGATGTGCAAAGCTGGTAGAGACTTATCCAAATAGACTCATGGCTGTAATTGCTGCCAAAGGTGCCTCTACAAAATATTGACTCAAGGGGGTGAATACTTATGCAATCAATTATTTTCTGTTTTATATTTGTAATTAATTTAGAACAATTTGTAAATTTTATTTTTCACTTTGACGTTATGGACTTTTTTTGTGTTGATCAGTGGTAAAAACTCCTAATTAAATCCATTTTGATTCCATGTTGTAACACAATAAAATGTGGAAAAGTCCAAGGTGGGTGAATACTTTTGAGAGCCACTGTGTGTGTGTGTGTATGTGTGTGTGTGTGTATAATCCAGGGCTCATAATGGAATGTGAAACAAGCTATATGATTAGTTGAGCAAGGTTCCAGCTGTCCGTATATTTGATATATATGGACAGTTCGAGCCTTGTCACATATTCTAAATCACTGCGCTGCCTCACACAATTTAAACTAAGTATCGGTACCCATCTTGCTTACACTCACTTATAGATGTACACCTGTAACTATGAAACTGAGTGACCAATTACCTGCAAAAAATCCCAAAGCAGCAAGTAGACATGCTGATTTGGATGAAGAACAATTAAATGAACTGGAAGATAGCAACAATAATTATATAATATATATATATTATAATATCTATTATATTATATATTATATATATCTATATATATATATATATATATATATCTATATATATATATATGGAAAAGAAAATGGTGTTATGTTGTGATCTACACTATAATGCTACAATTATAAACACATGGTTGTTATTTTGTTATTGAAGTTCTTTTGAAATAATATATTTCTGCTTTTCATAATAACAATTAAAAACGTGTGTACTTTATTATTTTTCTTTACATTTAGAAAAAAAAAAAAACTGTAACAAAATACTTCACCTCTCTTGTGCATATTGTACATTATGAATATGTATGACTAAGGTCATCTCAAATGCTTCTCCTTTAATTGGAACAGCCGCTTATTAATGCTGGCTGTATATATATTCGGCATTTTGTGATATTCTGTAATGTAACACCTTGTACTGTGATATTTTGTAACCGTTGTGAGTCATCCTGAATAAGGGAGTCTGCTAAGAAATAAATAATAATAATAATAATAATAATAATAATAATAATAATAATAATAATAATAATAATTACCATGGCAACTGGAAAAAACATTTATTAATATTAGTTACGTTCAACTAATATTGCTTTCATATTAGACTACTGCTATGTCATCACCTTCAGTGTGCAGTGCCTGTGCCACTTAATGTCAACAGCCACCATATTTATCAATAATTACAACAAGCACTGTAAAGCGGACAATAACAGGTTACATTTAAAACACAGATATGCACAATTAGAAAAAAAAGCAGGTTCACACCAATAACAGAAGAATTTAAACAAACATTTTTATAAGAGCAAGAAACTGAAAATACAAGAAGAAAAACAAACCTCACAAAGTCGTATTTGCGTTCAATGGGAGAAAAAAGAGAATTTTACCAGATACTTGAAAAAGACCTGGGGCCATATTCTTGAAAGTCATCTTAAGAAAAATGTGCAAGAAAATAGTTAAGATCTTCCTAAGATTGTTCTTAAATTCAATTCTTCAATTTTTCAAACGATCTTCCTAAATTTCTTAAGAACTTCTTAAGAAAGCGCCCACTGGGAACTCCTGTCCACGAATACCTGGACTCGAACCGGCGACGTCCATGTGGAGTGCCTTTACCGGATGCTCCACTCGGGAGCCCTGAGCAATTTATTTTGATCTTCTTATACATTCGGGCCAATCTAAACAGAAATAACACAACAGTAAAATGACTATATCCTTGACTACATTGTCAGAGATAGGCTTTTTAACTAAATAGGGATGCTGTGATTTGTGTTCTTGTTACTCAACTTCATAGAAATTCAGCTGTAAAAAAAACTCCCATCAGCAGCACGGAGCTCTATTTTTTAACTGACTGAAAATCGTGCTTCTACCTGGGGAATCTGCTTGCTAAACTGTCCTTCGGACTATGGCTTCCGAAAACGGAGATAGCCTCAGTGACTGGATTGTAGCGCAGCAAATAGATTCTGGTTGTCTTAAGGGTAAAAACAGTCCCTAAAGACTGAAAACTAATATGTATAATGATAATTGCTGTTTGGCTGTAGTTAAGCAAAGAGTTTAATAAGTTCATCCCTCCTCTTGCAGCGGCCATCGGCTGCCGTGGGTGTTTATCAGTAACATGCAGTGCTTACCCTACAAAAATAGATAACAGTGATATATATGTTTTTTTTGTGTCTTCCTGTAAAAACAAAACAAACGTAATACGTAGGTTGTGATTAGCTCACTGGAGTGACCTGTCAAATACTGACTAAAAGGTGAGGTAATTTCACATCATTTTTAAATCCCTGAAGTGATGCTGACTCTCATTCTCACGTTTGCCTTCTCTGCCTCTTGTAAGATCAACCAAAGGGTCTCCATTCTACAAAAAGTTGCAATATTTTAAATAAAACATTCATACACATCTCATCAAAATGTAATATACATTGCATACATATTTTCATTAATTGATATTAAGGATATCATAAATAACACTGTGTAACAAAAAAAAAAAAAAGAATGTTTTGTTCCTGGGTAGTAAGTGTTATTTCCTAATTGCTTATGCCTCAAAAGTATAGAGAATGGCTATTATTCCCCACAAACTTTGCTTTTGTGACTAGGACAGTGATATTTCAAAATATCACTATTTCCAATGGGAAAATGGCAAATGTGTGTCTTTTCGTTCACATAAAGTCAGAAAAAAACAACATATGAATCCAAATTAACATGTATTTATACTAAAGTAATACAAAGATGACTACAACTGAATTAGAACTGAGTAGTTTTTCGAGATTTACAATTATACTGTATTTACAAAAGCAAAGTTTGTGGGGGAATACTAGCCAATTTTAATACTTTTGAGGCATAAGCAATTAGGAAATAACACTTACTACCCAGGAACAAAAATTGTGTTACATAGTGTAATCCTTAAAACAATTAAATTGTTAGTTATAGCATGACTTAGGTCTATATTAACTGGTTACAAAATCTTAAAATACCAACATGCTCATAATGAAAAACAACTGTATTTGGGAATTCATAAGATTCACAATAATATAAAAAATATATATGTAAAAATACTTAAAATATTAAAATATATATTTACATTTATTTATATTAAAATGTTAAAACCTTGGCAGGTACAGTGGCTTGCGAAAGTATTGACCCCCCTTGGCATTTTTCCTATTTTGTTGCCTTACAACCTGGAATTAAAATTGATTTTTATTTGGATTTCATGTAATGGACATACACACAATAGTCCAAATTGGTGAAGTGAAATGAAAAAAATAACTTGTTTCAAAAGATTATAAAAAATAAATAACGGAAAAGTGGTGCGTGCATATATATTCACCCCTATTAAGCCTCTAAATAAGATCTGGTGCAACCAATTACCTTCAGAAGTCACATAATTAGTTAAATAAAGTCCACCTGTGTGCAATCTAAGTGTCACATGATCTCAGTATATATACACCTGTCATGAATGGACCCAGAGTCTGCAACACCACTAAGCAAGCGGCACCTTGAAGACCAAGGAGCTCTCCAAACAGGTCAGGGACAAAGTTGTGGAGAAGTACAGATCAGGGTTGAGTTATAAAAAAATATCCGAAACTTTGAACATCCCACGGAGCATCATTAAAGCCATTATTAAAAAATGGAAAGAATATGGCACCACAACAAACCTGGCAAGAGAGGGCCGCCCACCAAAACTCACGGACCAGGCAAGGAGGGCATTAATCAGAGAGGCAACAAAGAGACCAAAGATAACCCTGAAGGAGCTGCAAAGCTCCACAGCGGAGATTGGAGTATCTGTCCATAGGATCACTTTAAGCCATACACTCCACAGAGCTGGGCTTTACGGAAGAGTGGCCAGAAAAAAGCCATTGCTTAAAGAAAAAAATAAGCAAACACATTTGGTGTTCGCCAAAAGGCATGTGGGAGACTCCCCAAACATATGGAAGAAGGTACTCTGGTCAGATGAGACTAAAATTGAGCTTTTTGGCCATCAAGGAAAACGCTATGTCTGGCGCAAACCCAACACCTCTCATCACCCCAAGAACACCATCCCCACAGTGAAGCATGGTGGTGCCAGCATCATGCTGTGGGGATGTTTTTCATCGGCAGGGACTGGGAAACTGGTCAGAATTGAAGAAATGATGGATGGCGCTAAATACAGGGAAATTCTTGAGGGAAACCTGTTTCAGCCTTCCAGAGATTTGAGACTGGGACGGAGGTTCACCTTCCAGCAGGACAATGACCCTAAGCATACTGCTAAAGCAACACTCGAGTGGTTTAAGGGGAAACATTTAAATGTCTTGGAATGGCCTAGTCAAAGCCCAGACCTCAAACCAATTGAGAATCTGTGTTATGACTTAAAGATTGCTGTACATCAGCGGAACCCATCCAACTTGAAGGAGCTGGAGCAGTTTTGCCTTGAAGAATGGGCAAAAATCCCAGTGGCTAGATGTGCCAAGCTTCTAGATACATACCCCAAGAGACTTGCAGCTGTAATTGCTGCAAAAGGTGGCTCTGCAAATTATTGACTTTGGGGGGGTGAATACTTATGCACGCTCAAGTTTTCTGTTTTTTTGTCTTATTTCTTGTTTGTTTCACAAGAAAAAAATATTTTGCATCTTCAAATTGGTAGGCATGTTGTGTAAATCAAATGATACAAACCCCTAAAAAATCTATTTTAATTCCTGGTTGTAAGGCAACAAAATAGGAAAAATACCAAGGGGGGTCAATACTTTCGCAAGCCACTGTATATTCTTCTAAATACCTGCCAAGAGTTACTTATTTTAAGACAAGGGTCAATTATCTTAATTCTAAAACTGCCAGATTTTTTTTTTTTAGAACCACCACACAGATCACTTTGACCCATATGTTTTTAAACTGCTTTGTTATGAAAATGAAAGACATACTATCAGGTACAACTGAAAAGTTGTATTCATGAACATCATATCTAACACTTGCATCGCAGAAGCACCTTATTTAAATGGAAAATTAGACTTAAAATGCTTTATTTTTAAAATGAGCGCATATACAGCAAGACTACAAACAGTGAAAAAATCTAATAAAATACACATTTCAAAAGAAACGGGTATGTACATATACCTGTGTACAGGTGTAAATGGGTGTATGTACACACAAAACTGAAATCACTGTTTCTAATACCACATAAAAATAAAATATAACACTACTTCAGGTATGAGGGCTGCACTGTACTCTATGGAGGAGTGTACGCGTCTGCCAGCTGACTGTGCCTGAGGGGCTGTGCTGTAAATACAGACGCAGTTCCATTGAACACGTAAACTGGTACCTACAAACCTGTAAAACTGAAATGTTTTTTTTTCTAAAAAAAAAAAAAATATATATATATATATATATATATATATATACAACGTTTCATATTAGGCACATAAGTTGTTATCCTACCTGCCATTTCAGTTTTCTGTATGCATCTTAGTGCAGCTTGCCGTATTCCAATCAAAATAACTACTTTCAATATAAAATATTTCCTTCTGAATAATGGAATACCTTATGTTATATTAAAAAAAAAGACATGTATAGTAATGCATGGGTCACATTCATCCACATGGCGGTTCTAGGTAGAACTGTTTATAACTTTATCATTTTTGTGATTCTGGTTATCAAACGGCGTCAGGATAGTTAATTCATATATTTAGGAAAAGTCAAAAACGGACACACATACGACTTAAACAGAAGAGTAATTAATATTTTAAGTGCAAAATGGGTCACAATTGCCCGCATGGCGGTTCCAGTGTTAAAGTTAAGAAAACTTTAAAGAAAGAAAATGAGCATTTCACCAATAAAAAGTAGAATTGTGAGGAAGGTTAACAACAGTCTGAGATTGACGGCCAAAGATATTCAAAGTGAATTGGCTGCACGTGGGACTGCGGTTTCCATTTCAACCATAATTCGAATGGTCAAAAATCACAAAATAATCATACCAAAAGCTCATTGACAAATATCCTAATCATTTAAAAGAGGTTATTTTGGCTAAAGGTGCCTCAACTAGCTATTAATATATTTTTCCTTATCATCTATTTCTTGTAACTTTTTTTTCCTCATCCACAAAAGCAAAAATTTTGCTTCAAAATTTTTTTCCTAGAATTGTTTGTTTTCCAAGAAATTTTTAGAAATTATAAATTTCCTTGGGGTATGTAAACTTTTGACTACAACTATATATATATATATATATATATATATATATATATATATATATATATATATATATATATCACCTGCACCTGGCAATTATTAAAAATTAGAGCCAGGTGCAGGATATAAAAGGGAAACAGCCAGTCTACGCTGGGCTGCTGATGTTGAGTGAAGAGCCTGACTGGAAGTTGTAAAGGTCAGTTTAAAACCTATATTTGGTTTTAAAGAAAAAAACAAAAAAAACAAAAATTCAATTAGTTTTGTTTTGGTGTTATAAGTCAGGTAAACAGCTTAGCTTGTTAGACAGGCATATAAGACAGGGAACCTGCATATGTGTAGTGAGTGCTCAATGAGAGCTAGGGTTTTGTTTTGTTTGTTATTTTGAATAAAAGTATGCATAAGGTGATCAGGTGATACAGTGTGCTGTACTTCTGCTTGTTTATTTTCTAACATTGTGCATTGCATACCATATCCTTACCTAATAATATTAATATAATATACGCGCTGGGTCTGCTGACATATTGTAAATAAACACATATTAAAAAAAAATCATAAAAAATTTAATATATAACATTTAAAGTGCGGATTACATAAACATACAAAAAGCAAGGGGCAATATGACACGTTTACTCACCCTTTTTTATTCTCTTTCAAAATGCTAATTTTCCATCTGGTAACAGTTTCTTTAATTTGGGGGTCGAAGTGAATACTGTGGAAAAACTGTGGTCCAGATTCATACTGTCTTCCTCTTAGTGATCAAAGAAACTGCAGCTGACACCAGTAAATCTAACGGTGACACATAAGCAGATGAAGTGTTGAAATCAGACCTGCTCAGCCCGCCATGTTTTGTCGAGAGGCTTGCGCATTTATGATGAGATTGTATTGATTTTGCTACCATTGATTCCTTCGTTGGTCTAATTGTGGGATACGCATCAACCTTCAGTCGAGGCTGGATACCACATGACCAAGCAATCGTTTTTGTTTCATAGCACTCCTACTCAAAATGGGTCGAACACAAGTGCGACCATTTTGTCGGTTTCCTCCAGAAGGCTCTCGTTTTTTTGGACAAATGCTGTCCAAACCCTGGCAACCTTTGGCCACTTGTGCAGTATAAATCTACCTTCGTTTGTGTTGCTACAACCACCTGCAACACATTGGCAGGGTATAATGATCAATTTAATTAGCTGACTCTTACAAGCTCTACACTGCAAAACCAATGGTAACAGTCAGTAATACGAAAATATGATGTCATCGAACCGATTGGTAACGGATATACCCCAGTATTAAGAATTTACTTTTAACCTCAAAATGAACCATTTCTTAATCCTAAATTTGAAAACTTCTTATCAGTTCTGTTTTTAGATGTATAAAAGAATAATTTGGCAAAGTTAGGTAGAGATGTTTGGGTTCCCCTTTAAGGAACTGTATTGTGGCCTTCCATGGCTTCCTGTTTCACTAGGGTATAAAAATGAGGTAACACACATGTAAAATCCACTTGTCATCCATCACCAAAAGGCAAAGAACCCACAAATGAAAAGAGACAAATGGTTGTTGACCTTCAAAAATCAGGCAATGGGTACAAAAAATAGCTAAAAACCTAAATATACCACTTACCACTATTAGGGTAATAATTAAGAAGTTCAAAACCAGTGGAACAGTGGTAAATCTGCCTGGGAGAGGACGCAAGTGCATCTTGCCCCCATGCACAGTGCAAAGTGCCTTGTTGCAATGAGCCTCCTGATAGCGCATCAATCATCCTTGACAGCTCACGGAGCTCACTCTGGTTACAATACAAGTCACTTGTTTTTCTAAGAAATTCATTGTTAACCCAGTACACATTGAAAATGGTTTGCAGAAGATGCAGGACAGCAAAGCAGTGTTTGGAATTACTACAAAGTTTACCAAACACTGATTCTGATGCAGTGAGATGGACAATGATGAATATAGCTCTGAAGCAGAGTGGGTTTGCAAAGATGAATCTTCCAGCAGCAGTGACAGTGAGGAGGATGCCAGCGAAGTGCCAGAACCGAGTTCGTGAAAAGAATGCAGGAGATCCCATGGTAGAAAAAGCAATCCTGTGGCAGCCTCTGCAAGGATGCCAGCCACTTCACCTGCATCAGCCCCTGCACCTGATCCAGCTGCTACTTCACCCGAGGCAGCTGCTTCTCCAGCGGTAGCTCCAGCACCACCTGGCACTCAAGAGGCTGGTAATGATGGCACTGTTTGGAACACTATAAATCCTAGAAGGGTGAAGGGGTGAACATAACATTTTGAGGAATGTTTCAGGGCCCACGGCATATGCAAAACACAACATTGATGAGAGCACATTGAGTGTTTTTTACCTATTGATTGATTGATAAGCATACGCTTCACCACATACAACATTGCACTGAAGCAGAAGCCCACTGACAACTACAAGATGATCCCTGGTCAATGCCCTTGGAGGAATTATAAGCTTTCATTGCACTAGTATATACCCATGGAGCATGTGGTGCTATAAGCCTGGGTTACTGTTGATAGCTGTGCCAAATATGCAAATGTGAAAATCTGCGGTAAGTGCACTGCATATTTTGAAAAGCGCAGGATCTGTGTGGTTTGTGCAGCACTTAGACTTTGTAAACGATTGTAAATGAAGCCCATTTTGTTCAAATATTTATTTATTCATGTCATTTCGATTATGTCTGTGTATTAATGCATAGCTTTGGTTGCGTATATGCACTTTGTTATGTAGGCAATATAAATAATACTGTAGAAAAAAAATTATACTTAATTAAATCGCTTCAGTTGTACAGTTTTGTATGTACATGATATACCTGTATATACACATTTATTTTCAAATATTTGTTTAATTTTTTACAGTTTTTTGAGATTGCTCTTTGTATGTCTGCATATAAACACATTTCAAATGTCTGTTTATTTATAGTGTTTCGGTTGTGTAGATGCTTTATATGACGTTCCTCAATAAAACTACGACTTATTGTTTGTCCTTTTCATTATAATATTTATGTAGTTCAAATTGAGCGCTCATGGTTGCTCTAGGTATACGTATAAATGCGACCATTCTTCAGATGCTGATTTTATGAAAGAGACCAGCATATTTTGACACATTCAGGATATATTGCTGCTGGATTAGTAGAGTATTCCAGGAAATAGGCCATTTACTAATTTCTTGCTGTAAGAAAATGTTCCATTTACTTCCTTGCATGACTAATTTACCTACTGTTAAGGCCAGTCGTCAATACTGTTATCATGTTTTGTTTGTTTTTGAAGTCCTATAGGAATTGAGTGAGCTGGTTGTGACACACTCTTTATTGAATGTACTCCCGGTACATTATACTGGAATGGAGTGTTTCAGTGTTTGAAAAGTATATAAGTTCAATTGGTGAGGTATAGTAACATAGGGTTAATAAGTTTGGGACTGAAAATAGTGGCTGTAATCCATAATAGAAACAGGGCATTAATATTGAAGGTCTATTTACATTGAAGTCAGTGGAAGCAAATTGGAACTGTAAAAATATAACTGTGTGGACTTTGTAACGAGGTGGCCATTACAAAGGCTGACTTTGTAATGAGCGAGGTTTCATTGTGTTTTAAAGTGTAGATAGATATTAATATGCTGGGATATTATAATGCAAACAGATGTCCGTCATTGTTCTGCAGCTTGTTAATATATGGGTGTTCATAGCATCAGTGAAAGAGAAAGGCAAGTAGGTTCAAAGATATTTTTTTAACCATGTAGGGTTTTTTTTTTTTTTTTTTTTTTGTTACCAACCAGAGAAAATCAACACATATTGCATCTAATAAAAACAGTAAAGTATAAGTCTAAATTCCTGTCTTTGAGATTTAAATATCTTGGGTAAAAGTTGTGACATCTCATTTGCTAGTCTATGGCCTGAACATTTCCAAGGTTTACTGAAAATACAGATGACTTGCCTGCTGTTCCATTAATTTTTAATATTTTTTCCCAGATTATTATTATTTTAGCAGAAAAACTCCATCAGCTTCTTACTGTTATACTTTGAACTACTATTGTCCCTAAATGGAAAATTTTTCATTTGTAATACTTTGTAATATTACAGCCCTGCACCATTTCTGAGAAACCTCAGTTGTTTTAATAAATAGAATTCTCAAATAATGTAATTATTTGGCCAACATCCCCCAGGTGGGGTTATCAGTATAGAAGAGTACATAATAAGGCTTTGATCCTATACTATACATCAGATGCTAATAAATGACATTCAAATCCTAGCAACACAAATGTTTCAATAGTACAATATGATACAATAATTCATATTTCAGTCTTGAATTATGTGCTGCTAGTTGTAGTGTAGCACACATACAAATAATTGCATATGTTTTATTGTGTGGGTGTTTTATTTGTTTTAGTTAGAGCTTGTGAAGTTTTTACTTGCAAACGCTTGGTTTGAAGCACCACAAAAAATGAATATGACTTTCTAACAGGGCCAAGAGCCCTGTACTTGAAAAGGGGGCAGGGCAAAGCCCTGCTATAAAATGTGTTTGTTTTTGTATGTGGAGAACGAGCGAGGTGCCGTCCGCCACATTGTTTTGTTTTGATTTTGTATTTATTTAAGAACGGGGTACTCCCCGCCCCTGTGCATATTTTGTATTTACCTTGTGTTATGATTTATTTATTGTATTTGTGAGGGTGTAGCCGTGTGATTTTGTATTGTGTTGCAGCGTAGATGGGAAGCCCCAATTACATTAATAAACTCATGCAGATTGTGGCCGAGGGCTAATAAAATAATTACTAGCTAGTTAAACCCCTCGGCCACTATATATAAGCCTGCAGTTCTCCCTGCTCGGGGTGGGTGTTTGGAAGAGCGAGCGAGAGGGGCGTGTAAGAATAATAAATACACCCAGCCTGATCACAGTAGTATAGTGTTCATGACTTTTGTTTTTGTTAAAACATTTGTTTTTGCTCTGTGAATATTTATTTTCTTTGTTGTTTAAATAAAAGGTGCCGCAGTGTCTTTTGCCCTGCAGTACTGCATTTGTTTTTTGTTTCTGCTTTTGGCCTGACGTCACCACAACCATCCCTGATCCCTGTAACAGGATTCATAATAGTGGGAGAATGAAAAAGGCACAATTAAAGATTGTTGTTTTTTTTTTTTTTTTTTTTTTAAAGAAGTTAGTTCCCAAAAATAAAGTAGGTATTTCCATGCCTAGATCAGTTAACAATTGATGAAACAAGTACATCACTGATCCTTGTCAGTGAAGGCATTATACTTGACAATGTATAACTTCATCTTCAACACATTTTTAGGTTAATCTGAAATGATAAACACACCTGTGGCAGGCCAGAAGCCCTGCGTGTAAATAGTTCATGGTTTGTACAAATAAAGATGTATTATTTTGAATTTAAGTTTGGAAGATATAGTGTTAATTCTGGCTCTGCCAGAATCCATGTGGGGAATGTGGCTAGGGCTGACCCAGGTTGCTGCACTACCAGGCACAGTCTGTCGCCTGGTCTCCTGATCAGCTCCCCCTGGTGGGCCAGATATCACTGTGCAGTCACTGGGCCTTAATAATAATAATAACAATGACAAACTGAAATATTTTATTCTAATAAATGGTTATAACTTGTTACTTGTTAGCTTTCTCAACATTGGCTGGGTTTACATGCACGTGAAAATTGACACAACTGTGTGACATTGTCATGCGAATACATCGTGAAACAGCAAAAGGTTGTTCTTTTGGCAGTGAGACTTTAAGGGGAGGATCAATCTCTTTCTCACGATAAAAATAGCTGTAAAAACTCATGTACTGGAGTAGGAATCGTGCTTGTGGCTCATAAGATTTCAGCAGTCAAGATCCAGTTCTTCTGACTTAATCTCATGTAATCTCCAGCAGAAAGGTGTACAAAACCTACATACACACACACACACACAATGTACATTTATGGACTGCTTTAACACTATAACTGCTGCGGTTATACTCATACCTACAACCGCTGACACAATCATTATCACGGTACATTTTTACAACGTAAAAGTTTTATTCAAGCACATCATATCAAACATCTGCACAGCCAAAACGCCATATTTAAATGAGCAATTAAACATAAAAGGGTTTATTTTCTAACTTACCACATATAAGTGGTAATGAAAAACTATCATAAAATAAACATTTCAAAAGAAACTGGTGTAAATAGGTTTATGTACAAACAAAACTGTAAAAACAGTAACTGTAAAAGTAGTTTTTAATCTAAAATGAAAGTAACATGATTTCTCTTGCGTGTGTCACTTGCAGCACAGAATCCAGGTTGAGCTGCTGCATTGCAGTTTTCTGATCAAAATGTTTCTGCTGAAGCGCAGTGGCTAGTTTCAAGATGAAATCTCTCCTACTGATATTTTCGCCGGTGCAATTGTTGTATAAAACAAAGGAATTGATGGGTGCTAGGTCCAGTAGAGATAACAGGCTTTTATATACAGTGGTTTGCAGAAGTCTATAAAGTTTTCACATTTTGTTGGCACCTGAATGTACTCCATGACACTTTCAAATTAGACTTTACATGTAGAATATACACAAACTACTCCATAATGATAGTTAAATGCATATAGAATATAAATAAGTAAGGAAAACAGATTAATCTCAGTTGCATAAGTATTCAACCCCTTTGCTACTGCAGCCCTAAATCAGGTCTGGTGCAAATGATTTGTTTGAAAGGCCACAAAATTTGTGAAATGGTTTCAGCCTATGTGTACTCAAAGTGGTTTAACTTGTAGATAATTTCCCTCAGGTGTATAAAGACTTTCAAGCTGAAACTCACATAGTGATCAAACAAAGCAACCATGAAGACCAAGGGGCTTTCGAAACAAGTCAGGGATAAAGTGGTAGAGAGGCACAGAGCAGGAGAAGGGTACAAGAATATTTCAAGGGTGATGTTTATCCCTCTCAGCACAGTGAAGTCCATCATTAAGAAGTGCAAGGTGCATCATTACCACCCAGATACTACCCAGATCAGGTTGCCCTCCCAAACTGAGCAGTCAGACAAGCAGGAAACTGGTTCGGGATGTCACTCTGAAGCCAATAATGACCTTGAGAGATCTGCAAAGTTCTGTGTCTGAGATGGGAGTCAGTGTTCACACATCAACAATAAGCCGGTCCCTACACAAAGCTGGCCTGTATGGACAGCTGGCAAGAAAGAAGCCATTACTCTAAAAAGCCTCATCTAGAAGTATGTATGGAGTTTGTGACAAAACATGTAGATGATACTGGAGACGAGACAGAAATTGTACTTTTCAGTCTAAATTCCGAGCGTTAAGTCTGGTGCAAGCCCAACAATGCGCATCACCCAGTCAACAACATCCCAACTGTCAATCATGGTGGTGGCAGCACCATGTTATGGGGATACTTCTCTTCAGCAGGGACTGGGAAGCTTGTCACAATAGAGGGGAGAATGGATGGTGCAAACTACAGGCGAATCCTTGAGGAAAACCTATTTCAGTCAGCCAAGACTCTGAAACTGGGATGGAAATTTACATTTCAGCAGGACAGTGACCCGAAGTTCAAAGCCACACTGGAATTATTGAACAAGATAATTAATGTTCTTGCGTGGCCCAGTCAAAGTCCTCACTTGAATCCAATCGAAAATGTATGGCGAGACTTGAAGACTGCAGTCCATCGACGATCCCCTTCAGAACTGGAGCAATTTTCCCGTGAAGAATGGGCAAAATGTCACCATCCTACTGTGCAAAGCTAGTAGAGACCTATCTAAAAAGACCCATAGCAATAATTGCTGCAGAAGGTGCTTCTACCAAGTACTGACTTAAGGAGCTGAATTCTTATGCAACCAATAAATTTCATTTTGTACATTTTCTTTGCAAGTTTTGCTGACATTTAACCTCCTCCTCATATAACAGTGTTCAGTTTAATCATTACAGCTTTAAAACCAGTTTGTTTGAAAAAACTGTGCACACATTATTTGTAATTCAACAAACTGTGACATTATTGGTAGGGGTGAATACTTCCCACTTTACCACTGTATATATAGAAATTGAATATTGTAGGTTATATTCAAAATAAAAACATGTATTGTAAAAGGCGGTTCTAGTATTAATGAAATTTAACTTTCAGATGTTTCACAAACACGCACACACAGAAAGATAAATTCTAAGTAAAAAAACTTTTACTTAGTAGAAATTATATTTTATATAATTTTGGGTGTGTGTGTATTGGAAAGATAACCAGACAAACCAGTAGCTAATGCCTGGTGTAATTCAGAATATGCACAACCACACGTGAATTAATTTCTCTTGTTTAAATGTTTTTATCTTCATGGAACAGCCAAAATAGTTTATTCCAGACTTAGAAAGCAAATTTGCTTTGGATTGTTATTGTCGATTCGTTGTAGATACTACTAAGACATCCACCGTGCAGGTATTGCAAAGTCCCTAAACAATATGTTAAAATTAATTAGTTCTGCCCCGTATACAAATTAGTTGATTTTGCCAGTGCTTGCTAGTCTATTAACTAGTTTTAAATTTAAAGCATTTTTGTTTTGGCTTTATTGTTAAAGTTTTCACACAGGCAATACTGTCCTACAATTACTACATGATACTGTGATCATTCCACTGTGTTATGTTAGTGAACCAGAGCTACGTTTTAAAACTAAGTTAGCAAATGCCTATCATTAAAGTGTACTGCAACTATTAATCCTGGTATCTTAAAATTAAGGACTATAAAGCGACAATGCTTTTACTCATTTTTTCTTTATTCTTATCCAAGTTGCTGCAGTGACATTGTAGATGCTATAACGAGTTATTGTAAATGAGATACTGTTTTAGAAGACAGATTTCATTAAGTAAACATGTATTTGAATGTTTTTGAAATTAAAAGTAGAAATGCAAAACTTTCTTTGTGAAGGTGCTAAGTGAAAAAACATCAATTCAAAAACAGTAAAACTCTACCAAGATAGCAAATTCGTCAAATTTAATACCAGCCAAAATGTATGGTATGTTTTAAGTGTACACATCGCAATACATTTTAATAGAGAATGTGTGTTTATATTAAGAATAAGATGCTACATTTCTTAAAACAAACTATTTGAAAGGTGTTCTTTTAAGTGCCACATAATCATGGTGCCATGTTGTTGTAGTTTACGATATTTTCGTATTGTAGTCATTTACAGGTACGTGGCGTCAGTGCATTAGTGCCTGTCAGCAGCGCTGGCATATGCTCCTGTGCATGTACAGTTGCAGACGTGGGTGTGAGGCAGAGCGGGAGACTAGGCATAGAGGAAGAACAAGTGAAAATGATGAAGAAACATTTAAGCGACGCTCAGAAATGCAAGCGTAAAGCTGAAGTTGGTAAAAATAATGCACAACTGCTTCGTATAAACAGTTATCTCATTAACAGGGCTTTGATTGAGACTCCCAGTGATACTAATAGTAACCAGTGTGTAATTTGATACTCCAGCAGGTCCAGCTTACATTGGCGGCTCTGACGAACATGCTGTTTCTGATTAAATCTTTTTACTGAACACAGCAGAACATAATGATAACCTTCTGCGAAACATACCAGTACCTCCCTCCAATGCTGCCCTGTGGACTGTTGATACCTACACCCAACAATACTGCATAGACGTGGGCCCCAATTTCTGCCAAAATTATGATGGGAAATGCGCAATGTCATCAAGACACTGTAAGGTCAGAACAAGGTGATTATAACTTTTATGCATTTTATTTTATACATTCAGTTAGTTTTATGAGATCAGGTTTTTCCAACAGGGGTTGACATTAAATGAAGTTCATAATTAAAGTTCAGGAGGAGGGTCAGACACCAATCTTGCGTCACCAAATTGAATCATTCAATTTACACATTCGCTAATTAAGATTGTTAGTCACTATAAATATCCTCTTCACTTACCTCTCCGGTTGCATTTCAATTTTCTCGTAAATGCACAGATCATGGTCAATATTCTGGATTATTCCATTTCGTCGGATGATTATCTATTTGCCGTTTCCCCGGAGCCAAGATCCACTCAACCAGTTCAACCAGCCTTTCCCGGGACAACTCCACGACAGCTTCGGTTGGCGGTATTTACCACTCCGAACTTCTCTGCCTAGATGTCTGTTTCTGTTGGCCACTCGTTCCTCCGCAACTCCTGATATCAGAGACTGGATTATATTCGTAGCAACAACATCCCATTCAAATCTACAGCACGTAAGTATAATTTTGTTTACTTTATTTCTTTCCACTCTGCAGCATCCTTCTCATCGCAGGCGCTGTGACATCAGCACAGATCATTGCTTTACAGCTCGAATCCAGTGTTGCCAAGTCTCATGACAAAACAAGCCCAACCGATGTCAATATGTGTGTTTCTACAAATTCCAACCTGTGATTCCCAAGCCCAAGTCTACTTTTTATAAGCGGACTTGAAACACCTCGCCCCGCACCCACTGCATCACCACGAGGTGTGTCTACATCCGGGAAACTCCAAAGGTGGCAGTACAGCGCCTATCAATCAAAAGCTCATTCTGCATTTACTGAGCATTCTGGCTCCAAGTATAACCTTTTCAGGTTACCTCCCCTCACTGCAGGCATCCAGCAGGCTCCTGTAGTGACAACCCTGGCCTCTATGTGTGGTCCTTTTTCCGTGAAATGCTTTTCTTTTGACTCATCAGCTGTTTTGAGCATTTGTATCCAGAGACTCTTTTTATAGTTAGGAGCGGCTGCTCCCGCAATCCTTCCTGGGGTTTCGACAGCTGCCACTGTTGTCTAACAAGCAACTGTAACCTTTCTGGTTACACCCCCTCCTCACTGCAGGTGTCCAGCAGGCCCCTGCAGTGATCTCCCTGGCCACTATGGGCGTCCAATGGCCCCCATAATGGTTCCTTCTCTGTCAAATGGGTTTCTTCCATCTTCCAGCTGCAGGCTTAAACAGGGCCCTGCACCCCCTTCTATTCCTTACCTCAAACAGTTACCCAGCAGGGCCATGCAGTGGCCTCTATGGACATCCAGCAGGCCCCCATAGTGGTTCCCTCTCTGTCTAATATTCCTTCTACCTTTTCAGCTACAAGTTTAACAGGGGAACACAGCTCCGTTCTATTCCTTACATCAAATAGCTGCCCAGTAGGGCCCCGCTCTTCTGTCCACTCTTCTTTCCTTCCCAGCAGTACCCAGCAAACACCTACATTCCTTACTTCACTGTTGGGTTCCCAGCAAGCCACATTAGGAGGTTGTGTTCCCACCTCAGCCGGGCCCAGCTCTCTTTTTCTTTTCTCTCCCCACGGCTATGGGCATCCAGCAAGCCTCCATAGTTGGTCCCTCCTCCTACCTTGCCTTTTTTGCAGGCACCCCTCAATTCCCCCCAGTGCTCAGTTTTTCAATAACCACCCTTTACTTTCTCCCTCCAATGTCTGGTTTTTCCCTAAAAAAAAAAAATAATTTCCTGACCTCCAGCGCAAGTTGGATAATTGTATCATTTTAGACTTCAGTTAGATTCAGAGGTTCCTATTTCTTTGAATACCACAAAGCCTTCTCTGCCAAAGTTGCTGCCCATATCCAACAATGGAACCAGAGGATCTTCTGGGGTGCACTGGACCAAATTATTCTCCCATTTTTTCACAGGTCTTTGGCTTCTAGCATGCTCAGTATACTGTTCCACCTTTTATGTCCTATCTTCTGTTGATTCCTTCAGTGATGTCATACTCATGGATTCTTTTTGCCGCAAGGAACTATGCCTGTGGGAGCTCCTACTAAAAGACTGGAATGGCATTACTTTCTTTTCATGTCGACTGTCTCCTGCTTCACGAAGACATTCAACTGTTCACAGATGCAGCTCCCTTTCTTGGCTTTGGAGGATACTACAAGGGAAAATGGCTGCTCCATGATGCGAAGAATTCAGCACAATTCCTATACCCGATCGCGCCTCGTCATTGTACGAAATGTATCCAGTTGCTGTAGCCACATTCCTTTTGGGGGTCTTCCTGGACCCAAAAATCCATTCTTCTCCACTCAGATAATTCAGCTACAGTCCAAATCATTAACAAAGTTTGTTCATCCTCCCACCATATAATGAGAATATGCAGAAATATTACCTGGTTATCCTATATTATGACTCTTCAGAATAGTTATAATTTCCAACATCCAGTTTTTCCACAAACTCATTTTTGGCGTCCCAGCTCTACACTCAGCAACTCACAAATTTCACTAATCCTGAAAGGGCTTCAACAATCAGAATCTCCTTCTCCCCTGCTTGCCTACCTATCACCATCAACGTACTCTCTCAGTGCCTCTCATTCATCCGCTCCAGCCACTTCTCCAAGTTTTTAGATACAACCTTAAAGCCCTTTTCTCTTAGCCTTTTTGGGCTCCTTAGGTGCTTAAAGTCTACATCGCACTCAAATTCAATTCTCCGGACATTCCTTCCGAATCGTAGCAGCTTCTCGCCACAGAGTTTCAGACTCCTTCATCAAACGGTTAGGTTGTTGGTCCTACAGTGCTTACCAAGTTTACATTAGAACAAATATTACAGTTCCTAAAAATGCTTTTAACAATATATGCTTGTGGAAGGGGTGTGGGTAATTCACTGACCAGGAGACAGACAGGTGTATTTGGAAACACCACACAGGTGCCCAGTTTTATTTTAGACCGGTTCTTATTTCTCTCCGGCAGAGGGCACTGTTGACCGTGGGCTGCCTATCAACGATGATAGACAGCACCACGGAAATGCCACAGCTGGTACACGAACAGCAAATGCACTCGCAGGTGCTCAAAGAAATAATAATGAAAACAGAAGGCGAAAAGAACAAGGGAAAACAAAACAGTAATAAAACTACAAACAAAAGGTGCTGCACTCGGCAGCGTTATCCCGGTCGCCGCTACCCGCACGACCCGGATCACCGTCCTACTCTGTCGGCTATCTAGCCTGCTCTTTTACAATACGCCGGGGTCTGCCCAAGGGTTCCCCGCTCTCTCTCTTTCTCGCTGTGAATTTCTCTCCCGGCTGATTCCCGGTCCTGAATGAAAGCTTCCGCACTCTTGGTGTGTCTAAGTGGGCAGACCTGAAGAAACAACAGAGCGTTATTTTATAGGACCAACAATCACCCAAGACCCGCCTCCCAGCCATTCAGAGAGGGGAAAAGTCCACACACACCCTTTCCCACCTCCCCGTGTCATTGCCATGACTCACAGGCGGCTGTTGGGCGACTGCCGCCCTCTTCCTGCAGCCCGTGAACACGCCAGCAGAGTCAGCACAGATCTCTCCCTGTTACAGTGCTCCTAAGCATTAGCCATGGATTCCCAGAGGTTTATTTCCCAAAAAATGGGTTTTGTTTCCTTTTCTGCATGCTGATGATCATTTGTTAAAGGTTGGCTAAACCTTCTCAAGTGGGCTATATTCAATACTAATTGTGGCATTTAGACCGGCTTGTTCTTTTTGGGGGTCTCCGCCTTGTTCAGTCGGCCAGCCAGCGAGCCCTCAAACCAAGTTAGGTTTGATGCCAAATGAATGTGTATATACAACATACTTTTCTGTAAAATCGCATACTCCACATTCTCCTCAATAAATATTTGTACTAAAACATTTTGTGATTGGTGTTTGTCCCGAACTACTGAAATTTAAATTTATAATTAAAGTTTGGGAGGAGGGTCAGACACCAATCTCCGCGTCACCAAATTGAATAATTCAATTTACACATTAGCTAATTAAGATTGTTAGCTCTATAAATACCCTCTTCACTTACCTCTCAGGTGCATTTCGATTTCATCAGATATCAAAGAACAAAATTACTGGGCAGAAGTGTTGAAGCGTGTTGTATCAGCAATAAAATTTCTGACTACACAAGGTCTAGCACTCAGAGGGATTAGTGCGCATTATCGGCACTATGCTTTAGTGCGAGAGGTCCCGGGTCCCTGTGTGTGGATTGTCTCGCCCTTTGATGTGCCTGCCTGTATTAACTGAGATCACTACAATATCAGTCTAAAGGACTGCAGAGGAGGTCAAACATATGGCAAAGCCAGTAACGTGCCTGGCACTTATTCTGGTGTGCAAGCTCGGGTGATTGCAGTCAACGAGAAAGCAGCATGCATGAACATAACTTATGTGGTGTTACCGCTGCAGAGTCATGCACTGATGCAAATTACATTTTTTAGATTTGTCCGAAAACTGTATGTGTTAGTCTCAGAATCACTGGGGCCTCTTGTGAGATTCTCTGAACAAGAAGATATTTGAGGTCAGAAAGAGAAAACCTTTCCTGTAGCACCTCAATGACACAAGGTGGTCAGCTCGAACGGATGCGCTTCACAGTTTATCGTGCAACTACAAAAGCTACAAATCTGTGCTTCAGGCTCTTGCTGCAGACACTCTGCAGAAGAGCGACACACAAGCAGAGGCAAACTCATTAGTTGAAACCATGGATCAGTTGGAGACTGTGTTTATGACAACATTTTGGAGTATCCTTACAAGAATAAACAAAACAAGTAGACTTCTGAAGTCACTATCCGAGTTTGCAGCAGCACAGCAATTTTGAGGAATATTGTGAATCTGCAATGTCTTTAAGTTCTACAGCTAACTTTCAGTGAAAGCAGCAGCATTATCCAAAGCGTATGGCTGATGACAGTGAAGATCCTGCTGTTGTACTGGTGAAAAGAAGTTCAAAGTTGAATCGTTCTACGTCATAGTTGACTCACTCATCAGCCATTTCAGCAGAAGAATTCATGCATACTCAGAAATTAACAACTGTTTCTGTTTAACAGGTTCCCATGACACTACTGCTGTTAAAGTTACAGAAATGTAATTGAATTCTATTGAGATGACCTCAGTGAAGAGGTTTTGAAGAATGGATACAGTGGCGCTGACTTGTAAAGCAGCTTGCCTCCGAGCCATCATCACAAGCTCTGCCTACACCACTGCAAATGCTGACCATAATGAACACGCATTATTTGCAAACAGCATTTCCAAATGTCTTTATTGCACTTTGCATTTACCTAACACTACCAGTCTCAAACTGCAGTGGTGAAAGGTCTTTTACACATTTCAAAAGGGTAAAAAAAGTGCTTTACGTGCTACAATGGTTCAAGAAAGACTTAACAGTCTTATTCTGTTATGCATTGAGTCTGAGATGGTAAACTCTGTCGACTTCTCCAGTTTAATTGAGGACATTGTTCATCTCTGTAAATAGAACAATCGCTACATGCAGTGGTTTTGATGAGTAAGTTATTCACATTAGTACTTGCTATGTAATATACAAATTACTTATTTGAAGCAAGACCAGTATGAGTAATGATGCTGTAAATAAATGTATTTTTATTTTTTTAATTTTTTAAACATTTTTAAATCTGCCCCAATTGCTGGAGTATATGGTGGAAATACCCCCACAGTTCATATGGGAAATGTGAAGGGATGAGAGATGTGAACTGTGTGAAGCTTCCCTTTTAGTGGGAGCAGCACATGGCTGCTGTTTTGCCCAGCTTTGGCTTTTGTTAGATGTTTTTACATACCATGTTTTATTTTGTATTTTTGTATTTATAATTTATTTTATGTAAACTTGTGTGTATGTCCTTCTGCCATAGGACTCCCATTGCTGGAACCCTAGTGGCAGCCACCTGCATCTGCAACTCAAACTTGTAAACATTGTAAACCTGTGCAGCTGTGTCAAAGATAACTTCTGTGTCGATCTTCTGTCTTTTACAATGGTTCCACAAATGGGGCCCCACAAATCTGTTTGGCGTCACGCCCACAAAAGGTAAATCCGGCCCTGCTAGCGCACCCTGTAGAATAGAATATGTAAATGAGAAGCACAGGTATTCTTACTTTGTAGTATCAATTTTACGGAAAGGAAATAGCAAAGGTGTAGCTTATGTTCACCTGTTTGCGTACAGCGATTCTTTGCAAAATGGCTTTCCAATTGCTTTGGTAGTGTTTACAAAAGCAAAGACTGCATAAGCCATACCCCGAAAATAGAATTTACAGATTCCATGAAAACTTTATGGATGCTACGGAGGAATAAATAATAAGAAAGTATAGATTCAACAAGCAGACCATTTTGTATATTTGTGATTTGTTACGCAATGATCTAGAAGCACTCACCCACGAGAAGGAATCACGTAGTTCCTGTGTTGAGTAAGGTGACCACAGACAACAGTGACCGTCAAGGTGTTTCACAGTTCTTAAAATCAAAGTGTATTGCGGAAGTAACTGATACTTTATTAACCAAACTTTCCTATTACAGAGAGAGAGCAAGTAAAGACTCAGCTTGAGTTTTACAAACATTTGGATTTTCAAAAGTCATATGATCTATTGACTGTACTCCTGTTCCAATAAAACCACCAATCAGGCTGCATTTAGAAATCGCAAACAATACCACTCATTAAATTACAATAAATACACTGTCAGTAGCAATGATATTCATTACTGTAACAGCTTTGTCAATGCAACACTTTAATAACTGGTTATTCTATCTTTGTAGCAACATCTCATTTTCAGAGTCACTGACAGTGTATTTATTATTGTGAGGATTTCTCTGCTCGCACACAGATCCATGGAGTAGGCTCTTTTTCATCATTTCTTTAACCATGTTTCCCCCTCCATGTTAGATTTGCCCTGGTCTTGTTCATCACATGTCAAGACATTTGAATTCCTTGATACTGTTTCAGTCTGTTGCATGCAATGTTTTACTATATTTATGATCTCAAACGTTACATCCACAGGTTCAGTTTCCTACTGAATTTCATGAATTACGTCTGCATCTGCTGGTCAGCATTCACCTGTCAGATCAAAAGATGCATCTGAAAAGACAACGTTTATAAATTACAATGCAATGGTCGATGGCTTCTTATTGTGTATGTATGTATTCACTGCTTCAAAATAATACAGTCTCAATACGATACTTAATTGTAGGATGCAGCACTCCTAAAAGGCAATATGTAGAACCTAACAAACATGTCAGTAAATTGTACAGTATTGGGCAATTGAGCTCCTTATTAGCCTGCGTTACATATCAAACATTATTGAAAATATCAATCAACATTTCAGATTATATACATATCAGCAACTATCACAAACGTATTACAAACAGGTTGAATGGTTACATTTGAGGGTCATTGAGATTTTAATATTAATAAATTACTTACGTTTTGTAAGATCAGCCTGAACAGAAAGAGAGTCCTTTACACCCACGCCATCCAATGCACATTTGACTATAAGGTGGAGCACGTTTAGCTGTCTCTGTTAATTTTTCTTCATGCGCTGGTCCTCCACCTGTTCCAGCCTTGTGTGCTCAAATCTGTGCTCGTTTTTCCTTTGTTCTTCTTAGTTCTGCACTTTTTTATTTGCTTTGCGTTTCTTTTCACAGATAACACTGCACTGATAGTATCTCTCATTTTGTTACATATTCTGTCTCTTGCTGTTGCTTCAAGACTCAAGCTTCTCCAAACAGTTCTTTGTGTAGTATGAGTCCATCAATCAAAATATAAATTTGTTGGTTTGTACATTTTTCAATCCGCATCCTTTATTCTTTTGTTTTATTTTCCAGTTCCTTTGTCATTTGTTCATCCATTGCAAAAAACTAAAAAAAAAAAAAACACATACTAAGCACCTGAGCACAAACCTTATTTAAATAGCTTAATTGATGCATGCATATGTGGGTTACACCTGGCGTAGGTTACAGGTGTGCTGTCTTGTGCTACCAGGACTGGAGGAATGCGATCATTAAAAATAAATGCCAAATAGGTGCACACAAGGCAAGCTTAGAGTGGATGCAGCATTTGAGTGTAAGAAAGGCTAAATTTCACCCAGTTAAAAATCAACCTGATAGTGTGTCCACAGCACTCCCTGTTGTTTTGTTGAATGTATTTTCTGCTCTCTTTTGTCAGAAATACTGAAGTGCAGCTGATAAATGGTAGTCAGAAAAAACATTTTTACATTATCACACTGTGATAGTATCGGTTATGGCTACACTGTACCTTAGAAAATTACACTCATCACATACAGGAATGTAAGTAGTGGATGTGTTCATGCACGGTTATTAGAAATATTGTCCTTTAAGCTGCTGCTTAATCTGTTTTGAAGAATGTCAGTGAGAGGTAACTTGTTAGCACATTTACCTATTCTTGGAAAAGGTTAATCAATTCAGGATTCAGGGGAGCCTTTGTTTCCTGATGCTACAATGACTCAAAGGCAGATTTCAGTACGAGAAGACAGGCTTCACACAATGTGCCAAATGAGCTGTCATTTTGTCAAGCCTTGTATTATGCCAGTGTCAGAAGAGCAATGGTGAGATTGTATTGATTCATAAGCCAGTCTTATACAGTGGCTCTCAAAAGGATTCACCCCCCCTTGGACTTTTCCACATTTTATTGTGTTACAACATGGAATCAAAATGGATTTAATTAGGAGTTTTTGCCACTGATCAACACAAAAAAGTCCATAATGTCAAAGTGAAAAATAAAATCTACAAATTGTTCTAAATTAATTAGAAATATAAAACAGAAAATAATTGACTGCATAAGTATTCACCCCCTTTGCTATGACACACCTAAATAAGCTCTGGCACAACCAATTGTCTTTAGAAGTCACATAATTAGTTGAATGAAGTCCACCTGTGTGCAATTAAGGTGTTTCACATGATTTCAGGTTAAATACACCTGTCTCTGGGAGGTCTCACAGTTGGTTAGTACATTTCCTAACAAAAACTACATCATGAAGACGAAGGAACATTTAAAGCAAATCCGGAATAAAGTTCTTCAAAAGCACCAATCTCGGGTAGGATATAAGAACATTTCCAAGGCATTGAATATCCCCCGGAGCACACTAAAGTCCATTATTAAGAAATGGAGAGAATATGGCACAACTGTGAATCTGTCTAGAACAGGCCGTCCTCAAAAGCGGAGTATACGGGCAAGAAGGGCACTAGTCATGGAGGCCACCAAGAGGCCTATGGCAACTCTAAAGGAGTTACAGTCTTCCACGGCTGAGCTGGGAGACCCTGTGCATATGGCAACAATAGCCCGGGTGCTTCACAAAACTGGCCTTTATGGGAGAGACAAAAAGAAAGTTTAAAAAAAAACTCACATCAAATATTGGCCAGAAGGCATATGGGAGACTCTGAGACCAAGTGGAAGAAGATTCTACGGTTTGATGAGACCAAAATAGAGCTTTTTGTCCTCAACGCTAAACGCTATGTTTGGCGCAAACCTAAGACCGCACATCGTCCTGAGAACACCATCCCTACCGTGAAGCATGCTATGGGGATGCTTCTCTGCATCAGTGCCTGGAAAGCTTGTGAAGATAGAGGGCAAAATGGATGCAGCATAGTACAGAGAAATCCCGGAGGAAAACCTGCTGAAGTCTGCAAGAGACCTGGGACTTGGGAGAAGATTAATCTTCCAGCAGGACAATGACCCCAAACATACAGCCAAAGCCACACTGGAGTGGCTTAAAAACAAAAAGTTCAATGTCCTGGAGTGGCCCAGTCAAAGCCCGGACCTCAATTCAATTGAGAATATGTGGAAAGAGTTGAAAATTGCTCTTCACCAAAGGTCCCCATCCAACTTGACAGTTTGCAAAGAAGAATGGGAAAGATGTACAAATCTGGTAGAGACTTATCCAAATAGACTCATGGCTGTAATTACTGCCAAAGGTGCCTCTACCAAATATTGACTCAAGGGGGTGAATACTTATGCAATCAATTATTTTCTGTTTTGTATTTGTGATTAATTTAGAACAATTTGTAGATTTTATTTTTCACTTTGACATTATGGACTTTTTTGTATTGATCAGTGGCAAAAACTCCTAATTAAATTCATTTTGATTCCATGTTGTAACACAATAAAATATGGAAAAGTCCAAGGGGACTGAATACTTTTGAGAACCACTGTAAGTAACTTTGCATCATGAGTTGGAGGGACTCAAACCTTAATGCTGTCTACGATGGCTCAAATCCATGGGGGAAAAAAAAAAAAACATACGTTAATTTAGATGTTGTTCATTTTTATAAAGCATCTTGAAATATATTTATTTTTTAATTCTGTTAGTTTACTCCTATAATAACTTTTTACCAGTGCACACTAGGAGTGTGCTAATACTTGTATTTCCAAAGTATTTGTCGGCAGGTATTAAACAACTCAAAACAAATTTAATAATGTATGATTTCATAACAAGAAAAACTTACCTCCCCTCACCTTTACAATTGAGTACTAACCAATGGCAACTAACTTCTGCATTAAGGCCCAAATTTAACCAGAAAAACCAACAGCAAAAAGCCATGTAATGTATGTGTTCAGTACGGCCGCAGTCGTCAAAATAACGACCTGTTTTATAAGACTAATTGGGTAAAGCAGGCAATTCCGCAATGAACCAATTTAAATACCCTTCACCGCAATTAGCGGTGGAGAATTACACACCTCTCACAATAAATAGCTGGTTTTTGGTCAACCCTGCGTGTGTAGGCTACACATTCCAAAAGAAAATACTAGCCATGGTGATGAGGATGCTCAGAAGTGAAAACTGAAATTTACCAATATGGAATTGGAGATTTTGGTACAAGCAGTACTTGCAAAACATGAAGATGTGTTACAAACTCAAAATACATCACCAGGACAAAAGAATAAAATATGGAATGTGCGGTGGCTTCTTAATAAACAAATGTACCACTTCAGAGTTTGTAGTAGATTGCTTATACATTATGACACATCATCCAGTTACTGTGCTTCACATATTATTTCAGCTTATTTTGTATAGAATATTTCCAGACGTGTAGACTTTTCAAACTTCAGAAAGAAAAAGTTTTATTTACTTACATCCATGGCAGTCAAACAGGTGGATCATCCTTCCATTGTTGTACAGCAAGATAATCAGCAACAATAACTCCATACAGCTTCATACGAACAGTCTTCAGTTTAACTACAACATATCTTGTTAAAGTCTTATGCATTTACAACTCTCCTATTTCTTATGTATGTCTGTATTTCTGACTCTATGTATGATTTTAAAACATATCTGTATGGTATTTATGGTGCACAAAACTATACTTGTTCTAGCTACAAACTAAGTACTTCATCTGTCACTGTCTTTTTTTTTACTGTTTTCTTTCCAACTCAAATTTAACAATACTGCCTGAACCAGTATTGTTAAACACCAGAATGCCATATTACAAAAAAATATATTGTGTAGGCATTACTAAAATAACGGTGGAAGATGAGCCCTCATTGTATATGAAACTTTTTCTTTCGTGTGCTTCAGACTATCGTTCCATATTTTCATAATCTCCTCCACTGTTTTTAATAATGCCTACATTCTAAAAGTAAAGGCTTTCGTTAGAATCTTGCTTTGCCACTGTGGGGAGACCTTTTTAGGTGCTTCTAAGAACCTTTTTCACATGGATTGTGTATTTTCTATTTGCAGACTTTCTATTTTGTCATGTAAGCTATGAAACGTGTTGAAAATTGTTGTTTGCAAAACAATACGATACTGGTATTATAAACCGTAATTTACAAACTGACTTGATCAGAAGGGTTAAAAAAATTAGCTATTTGCAAAATACTATTAAATGTTTCTTTGTCCTTGAAAACGATGACTCCTTCTTGTTGCAGACAAGTATCCCACATCACCTTGCCTTTTATATAGCCTACTGTGTGACTGCCGCAAATTAATACCTGCTTTTCAGAATTCGAAAATAATTACGCAAATACGAGGCCCGCAATTACCAGCAACTTAAAAAAATTAGACAGAATATTTAATAGACCTCATTTGCAAAATCCTCTCCCAATTTTAGCGGTTTTGTTCAGAAACGCCCCGGAATTACATATGCATATACAGAATTACATATGCATCAAGGGCTAAAGCACACAGTGACATTTCCCCCACAAATCACGTCTTAATTGCGCGTTTATGCCATTGTGTGTTTTTATAAATCCCATCCAAGAATTCAGAACCCTCAGCGCCCGTTTTACGGTCATAAAACATGCACAATCCTATTATACATCTGGGCCTGAGTGTTTTAAAAGCTGACTAGAAGCAAATTTTCCTCTCATCCGGGATGCTGACATTTTTACTGCCATCCCGAGGCTGTAAATTGACAATGAAAATATGAAACTAGCAAATGCAACTGATTCAACATGTAAATGTGACCTTTTGTTAACCCTAACTCGAGGTATCACTGTGGAAACTGGGATATGTACAGTGGCTTGCGAAAGTATTGACACCCCTTGGCATTTTTCCTATTTTGTTGCCTTACAACCTGGAATTAAAATGGATTTTTATTTGGATTTCATGTAATGGACATACACAAAATAGCCCAAATTGGTGAAGTGAAATGAAAAAAATAATTTGTTTAAAAAAATTCTGAAAAATAAATAACGGAAAAATGGTGCATGCCTATGTATTCCCTTTGCTATTAAGCCTCTAAATAAGATCTGGTGCAATCAATTACCTTCAGAAGTCACATAATTAGTTAAATAAAGTCCACCTGTGTGCAATCTAAGTGTCACATGATCTCAGTATTTATACACCTGTTCTGAAAGTCTGCAACACCACTAAGCAAGGGGCACCACCAAGCAAGCGGCACCATGAAGACCAAGGAGCTCTCCAAACAGGTCAGGGACAAAGTTGTGGAGAAGTACAGATCAGGGTTGGGTTATAAAAAAATATCCGAAACTTTGAACATCCCACGGAGCACCATTAAAGCCATTATTAAAAAATGGAAAGAATATGCCACCACAACAAACCTGGCAAGAGAGGGCTGCCCACCAAAACTCACGGACCAGGCAAGGAGGGCATTAATCAAAGAGGAAATCAAGAGACCAAAGATAACCCTGAAGGAGCTGCAAAGCTCCACAGCGGAGATTGGAATATCTGTCCATAACCACTTTAAGCCATACACTCCACAGAGCTGGGCTTTACGGAAGAGTGGCCAAAAGAAAGCCATTGCTTAAAGAAAAAAATAAGCAAATACGTTTGGTGTTTACCAAAAGGCATGTGGGAGACTCCCCAAACATACTCTGGTCAGATGAGACTAAAATTGAGCTTTTTGGCCACAAAAGAAAACGCTATGTCTGGCGCAAACCCAACACCTGTCATCACCCTGAGAACACCATCCCCACAGTGAAGCATCTGGCAGGGGCATGTTTCATCGGCAGGGACTGGGAAACTGGTCAGAATTGAAGGAATGATGGATGGCGCTAAATACAGGGAAATTCTTGAGGGAAACCTGTTTCAGTCTTCCAGAGATTTGAGACTGGGACAGAGGTTCACCTTCCAGCAGGACAATGACCCTAAGCATACTGCTAAAGCAACACTCAAGTGGTTTAAGGGGAAACGTTTAAATGTCTTGGAATGGCCTAGTCAAAGCCCAGACCTCAATCCAATTGAGAATCTGTGGTATGACTTAAAGATTGATGTACACCAGCGGAACCCATCCAACTTGAAGGAGCTGGAGCAGTTTTGCCTTGAAGAATGGGCAAAAATCCCAGTGGCTAGATGTGCCAAGCTTATAGATACATACCCCAAGAGACTTGCAGCTGTAATTGCTGCAAAAGGTGGCTCTAAAAAGTATTGACTTTGGGAGGGTGAATACTTATGCACGCTCAAGTATTCTGTTTTTTTGTATTTTTTAAAAATATTTTGCATCTTCAAAGTGGTAGGCATGTTGTGTAAATCAAATGATACAAACCCCCAAAAAATCCATTTTAATTCCAGGTTGTAAGGCAACAAAATAGGAAAAATGCCAAGGGGGGGGTGGGGTGGGGGGGGGGGGGGTGGGTGTATTTCTTTGTTGAGATTAACTAGAGATAATACCTTACCCAGGACTACAGTCCCACAATTCCCTGCTGAGGTGATGTATTTCCATGGGAACTAAGGAAAGTGGAAAAAAGATTTCATAGGATAAAAGAAAGGTAAGACAAATAATCACTAATAAAATACAAATTAGTTTTAGTTAGTTTGATCATGACAGATTCTATATTAAATAACACTGTCAGTAACTCTTGAGCAATTAACACATTTTATTCCATTTAATTAATACCGAACAACTTCAAATTTCTTAAAGGTAATTACTCGGAAAATACAATCTTCGGCACACCTCTACTATTTCAGTGATCTATTTTTCATTCTGACATGCGGTCTCCTACGCACCTGTGATAAGATTAATCAGGAGTGCAGATGTTTAATTTATTTTGATATTGTTCTGGTAGAAAGACAAGATCCTGGGCCACTTACTGCAGTAATCTCTGTGCTGACATATAAAGTATGAAGAGATAGGGTTAACTTCAATTGATATCCATCTTTTTATTTATCCATACACAGCCATCCAGCAATATAAAACGTTTCTGCTCCTTAAAGCTCAAACTAGTTAGGGACCATACAGTTAGGTAGTTTCCATCAACATACAACACCCCAATTGCGGAATTATGTAGAGGATTTCTCACCTAATACATAGCCACAAACATGTGATCAACAAAAATGGAAGAGATGCTGACGACTTCATGACATAATGAAACAAGAGGTTGTACAGAGAGCTATAAACAAGAGAATGTGCAGTATAGCGAGCTATATTCAGTATTGTATACTATGCACTGTGTTAATGAACGATAAATATTAATGGCAATAGTTTGAGTAAGAGTTAATGTGAGCTGCTGCAGGAAATTCACAGTCAAAAAAAAGTATGAAAATACTTACTATGTTTTCCGATCCTCTTGTTTTTCCATGGTCAAAGACGGTCTGTATTACAAACAAAATAGTGTCTTCTGTCTGTTTGGTTGCAGTTTTGCAGAGTACAGAGTTCCAAGTTAAGAGTGCAAGCTTCACTGGGGTGAATTTTAAACTGTGTTCTGGTGAAGTGTGATATTGGCTAAAACATTAATTCTGTATAAATGTTAAATGCAGAACAATGGAATCCTGCCTGTCATTCAGAGGTACCAATGGCCGATTGCTGGAGGCTGCCATATGGCTGCACATTATAAGGTGACATTGTATACGGCAGCATGCTTAGTAGGAGTTTATTGAGAATTTTAAACACCGTCAGAAGCACAGAAAATGTATTCTTTTAGGGAAAACAGGAATCGGAATATGTAATTCATATGCCCATGTCCTTTTATTCTCAACAATTTCATAATTAGTTAGTATGTTTAATATTAATGGATAGATGTGGCAAAGTGGTTTGCAGTGAGCAGTTGCAGGAGCGATGCGGTGATCAATAACAGACAGACAATGATAATCCAGGTGCAGTGGTGTTTTATTTATTATCCAAAAAGTTGCTTGACAACTGTAAATAATAATGAATGGTAGTACACAAGGCTGTGTACTACACAGTTTAACCCTGGGGTTCAGTTCCAAAACAATAAACACCGTATTTAATACACACAAAAGATATAAACACGGTCACCAGTCCAAAGTGAGTGCTGTAGTGCTCATGGTACGAATACAATTTCTTGTGAAATAAGTGCAGTGTTGTCTGGGTTTTGTGCTGGCCTGTAGCGACAGCTCCGGATCGTGTTAGCCATCTAAATGACAATAAACACGTATAAATTAGACATGCAAAACAAACAAAACACTCACAATAGACAATATGGGTTCTCCTTCCGGTTCAGCATTAACCATAGCAAAGGAACAGATCACCTTGCTACGTCCCCATATATACTGCCAATCACAACCCCTTGGTTAACGATTGCAACCGCTCCTCCAATCCAGGGCTTCCACATCGTTTCCCTTCCAGGTTGATGATTTAGTGTACCTTAGCTCCGCACCCTTTCTGATGGCTGACTTCTGCCTAACCCTGGGAATGAATTGTCTGGCCATCCAGTCCAGGGCACTCTGTTCCCTTTACACAGCACCCTCACAGGTTGGGAGGGAGATTTATCACCAAGAATCAAGTCTCTGTCACAATATAATATGTAAAGGAAAATACATTAATGTTACTGGAAGACCGTAACATACTATATTGAATGCAATGTTTATTTGTGCTTTATATTTTAATTCTAGAGAATGTGATTGGCCAATCACATATTAGGAATGGGCTAATAGAACCCATATTAGCCTCTAGGTGCTTTAAGTTTAGTAAGAGGGTCATGTTGAGAAGACATTGGAGGAGCACACTTTTTTTTTGGTAGTATTCTACATTACAGTTTGTGTACTTAATTGTATTTTGTTTACTTCGGCATTGCCTCTAATACTTTTCCAATTATTTTTTAATTCGTCTCAGTTGTCTTGGACTCCTGCGTTCTATGATCACTATACCTCCACAGGGGGTTCAGTCTGGGGGGGTGGTCTGGCAAAGTGAGTGGCATTCAATTAGCCCCAAGAATATCAGTTCCTCTTATGTCTCTTCCTTCAGAATTCACAGGTTTACACAGGGGCTGCTTTCAGTGAACAAATTGGTGCTGACAATAGGGCTGATTCAACTGAAGCCTTTGGCTTAGTTTACATACACAGCAATGGAAACAAATAAGAACAGACAGAAAATGTTGGAATTGGAATAACATTGTGATTGTCAGTGTCTTGTCATAGCCAAGTTTAGTGAAACATTTAGATTTACATGTCCTCCATTTCCTTTTTAATTTCAAATTACCTGGCCAAGATATCTGGGCTACAGATATATTGAAATTTGAAATACCTGGAGCTTTCGTCCAGTCATAAGTATTGTCTTTGACAGACCTCTCAAACAGCATAATATGTAAGTGTTGCAACAGCACCGATCACAAGGCATTAAAGACACCCTGCATTCTTCCTCCTTCTCTCCTACACACCTGCAGCACTCTCTCTATTCCCAGGGCATGTCACTGACTCACACACAACACTTTACTTATGCAAAACACCTAGGGTCCTTGTTCTGTTATTTATACAAATATGTACAATAAAGTATTTTTGAAAGGGATATGATAAACACATATTGGCAGCTCTTTATAATAAGCGTCTGTAATCCAATTGTAATTACATATAAATAAGTGTATGGTTTACTATTATATTAATTTTGAAATATGCTAATCTTGAATTGATGCTAATATTTGTTTTAAAATGTTCCTGAATAAGAATGCTCTTAACAGTGCAGCAGTATTTTCTTAACAGAATGATAGATTACAATGTTTCCCAGCCAAAGATATACATTTGAGCTACCAAGAGTTATAATCTGATTGTTTTTGTTGTTACAAGAAAACAAGAAAAATCTTTTCTTCATTAAAGTGCTTGATGCAAAGGTCACAATCACTGGGTTGGTGAGAAGAAAAGATGTCATCTTGTTTTAGTACACTTAGGGAGAAAATTCTAAAGCCTAGCGCACTGCATTTTCATTTTTACTGCACTTTCAAACAAGGCCAAATTGACTTTTTGCATCACATTGCAACTAATCAAGCAGACCTTATTGACAGTCCAACTTATAAATAATGTTTCAGCTCTATAAGCAGAACTAAAATCCAAATTATGTTTTTGTTATACTGATAACATTTTTTAAGACTGTCACAAAGACGGTGGTAGTGGGTGATGTCAGACCAGAAACCAGGACCCAGGAAATAAACAACAGAGAGGTGGATTTTTGGGGAAGCTGAGCGCTTGCTTGCGCTCAGCATTTAATGAATGAACAGAACAGTAAATAAAAAGGTTGTAACAAACAAAAACACAGGACATGGCACATTCACCAAATTAAAGAGACAAACAAAATGGACTACACAGACAAACACGGTGAGCTGATATTTGAACTATTGTTACTATTCTAATTATTATTACCTCCATCTCCAATCCCATTCTCCACTCACCGAACACACAATCTCGAGTGAGTGAAAACATCCTGCATTTATGCAGGTGTACTGAGACTCGATTGCTAATCAATCATTCAATTGGAGTTGTGGTACAACTGCACGTGAATTAATAAAGTGCAATTCCCCGTGCTCACATATTATTACATTTTACCTGCACGTGAAGTGCTGTGCAATCCTCGTGCCTAAATAAAAATATACATTTTAAACACTCGTGTTACACAGACCCATTTATATCCTGTGTACGAACGACTATACACCAACATTAACACAATATACAACACAAAATAGCAGACTTGCTGACAGTGGGGTGAATCTGTCCTCCTGCTGTACCACTGGCAGCAGAAATGCCGCCAATGGTGCGGCTGTCAGCAGACGTGCTGACAGCTCCCAGACTGACTCCTTCAGCCGGGGCAAGTCCAGCAGCGGAAAAGCTGCTGGGGTTGGTGGTCTCCAGACCTCCCCTAAGATCTCCGGCAGTGAAACTGCTGTGGGGGAAGGTGGTCTCCTGACCTCTTTCCCCTTTACAGTCGGCAGCTCCCTCTGGTGGGGAATCCGGCACCCAGAACTCCTGCAGAGAAATTGCTGCGGGGAAAGGTGGTCTCCTGGTCTCTCCCCCCTTTTTCATAGCAGGCAGCTCCCTCTGGTGGGGCTCCGGCCACAATGACCCCTACGGCCAGGCAGAGCTGACTGCGACCCCTGGTGAAGCAGTTCCAGCGACCCCAGGTGATGCGGAACGGCTGGCAACCCCAGGAGATGCAGAGCAGCTTGCAATCCCAGGCAATGCGGAGTGGCTGGCAACCCCAGGTGATGTGGAGCGGCTGGCAACCCCAAGCGATGCGAAGCAACAGGCAACCCCAGGCGATGCCAGGTAGGCATCCTTGGGTGAAGTGAGGCAGGCATCCTTGTTGAAGCGAGGCAGGCATCCTTGGACGAAGCGAGACAGGCATCCTTGGGCAAAGCAAGGCTGGCATCCTTGGGCGAAGCGAGGCAGGCATCCTTGGGCGAAGCGAGACAGGCATCCTTGGGCAGGGCGAGACAGACATCCTTGGGGGAAGCGAGCAGGCATCCTTGGGCGAAGCGAGGCAGGCATCCTTGGGCGAATCGAGACAGGCATCCTTCGATGAAGTGAGACAGACAACCTTGGGCGAAGCAAGGCAGGCATCCTTGGATGAAGCGAGGCAGGCATCCTTGGGCGAAGCGAGGCAGGCATCCTTGGGCGAAACGAGACAGGCATCCCTTGGCGAAGCGAGACAGGACAAGCTGGGGTGCAGGTGTTGGCTCCCTGGGCGAAGCGAGACAGGATAAGCTGGGGTGCAGGTGTTGGCTCTCTTCTCGGCCACTACGGCCGGGTGGTTCTTCCCCGTGCTTACCTCAGCAGCCCATGCAGGGGCTGCTGAGAACCGCCAGCATCTACTCCTGGTCCTTCTGGTGAAGGGAGAGACAGCTCCTTCTCCTCTCCCCCTGACAGTGATGGAGGCAGAGGCAGTTCCAGCTCCTCTCCTCGTGATGTTGGAGGAAGTGATACCAGCTGGTATTCATCCTCTGCTGGTGGGCGAAGTGATACCAGCAGGTATTCACCCTCTGCTGGTGGACGGGGACTCAGCAGGCATTCACCCTCTGCTGGTTGAGGTTGTGGAGGCAGAGACACCTCCTGCTGCTCTGCTCCTAGCGGTGGAGGTGGCAGAGGCAGAGGCAGCTCCTGCTCTGCTGGTGGATGGGGACACAGCCGGCATTCACTCTCTGCTGGTGGACGGGGACCCAGCAGACATTCATCCTCTACTGGTGGAGGTGGCGGAGGCGGAAGCATTTCCTGCTGCTCTGCTCCTGCCGGTGGAGATGGCGGAGGTAGAGACAGCTCCTGCTGCTCTGCTCCTGGCGGTGGAGAAGGCAGAGGCAGCTCTTGCTGCTCTGCTCCTGGTGGTGGAGGTCACGGAGGAAGCTCCTGGCGGTGAAGGTGGTCGGAGAGAGAGGCAGCTCCTGCTGCTCTGCTCCCTGGCGGTGGAGGTGGCGGAGGCAGAGACAGCTCCTGCTGCTGTGTTCCTGGTGGTGGAGGAGGCAGAGGCAGCTTTTGCTGCTCTGCTCCTGGTGGTGGAGGTAGCAGAAGCAGCTCCTGTTGCTCTGCTCCTGACGGTGGAGATGGCAGAGGCAGAGGCAGCTGGCAGTGGAAGTGGTGGAGGCAGGAGTAGCGTGTAGCCTCCTGGTGACGGAGTTTGGAGCAGCGTGTAGTCTCCTGGCGATGGAGGTGGGAGCAGAGTGTAGTCTACCCTTTTTACAAGGGACTGGTCCGGCTCTCCCTCATTTGCAGGGGACTGGTGCGGCTCTCCCTCACTTGCAGGGGACTGATGTGGCTGTCCCTCCTCCTCTGGAGACAGTGGTGGGACCCATAGGCAGCTGGCAGTGGAAGTGGCGGCGGTGGGAGCGGCGTGTAGTCTCCTGGCAGCGGAGGTGGGAGTGGCATGTAGTCTACCCTTATTACAGGGGACTGGTGTGGCTCTCCCTCACTTGCACGGGACTGGTGCGGCTCTTCCTTACTTACAGGGAAAGGTGATGGAGGCAGAGGAAGCACCTGCTCCTCTCCTCAAGGTGGTGACGGTAGGGGAAGTGATACCAGCAGGCACTGACCCTCTGCTTTTGGAGATGGGGACAGCAGGCATTCTTCCTCTGCTGGTGGAGGTGGTAACAACAGCCCCTCAGGTTTTGGTTTTCCGCGGTCCCCCCGTCTTGGCGCTGGACGCACACGGTCCCCCCGTCTGGGCACTCACGTACATGTTACCATTCTATCTGTGGATCAATGGAGTTTCCTTTCAGCTACTTCTTCGTACAGCCATTGAGATCTTCTGATAAGAAAGAATATTAAATTGTCACAAAAGGGGTTTTGTTTGGATGTGGCGTGATATACAGTAGATGATGATATTAGCCTGCATGGTTTAGAATACGTACTTTCCTGGGATAGCATTTTCTATTGGCAGAGGGAGAGGAGGTACTGTGACAAATCATAAAAACAGGGAGGAGAGCTGTGGTGGGAGTTGAGATACAAAATCAACCAGATCACACATACAAGGTAAACCTTAATTTCACAAGAAGGCAATTGTGGACAGTTTCAATATTGTAGTCCTTATAATGGCAAGATTAGCTTTAAGGTATTGAGATGCAATGTAACTGGTGTAACCCTCCAAAATGAATTATTCAACTGCGTGGGACAATAAAAAATAATATTAATGTGGGAAAATCTCAACCCCCTCCACCCCAAAACGTAATCCATTCACCATCAGCACCCCTTGCTATGTCAGTGATATTAACCATCATCTAAAATATCTTAATTTATCCCCCAAACAAAATCCTAGCTACGCCACTGAGTGTAACTACTGTTTTCCCATGTGCAAAGAAAAAAATTCTTGTTCATTTTGAAAAACTAGAACCTTACAACTCAGCAATGTAGTTGTTTGTAGTAATAATAATAATAATAATAATAATAATAATAATAATAATAATAATAATAATAATAAAATGGTTAACCGATTACCATGCATTGGCTAATGGTCAGCATTTATTTGCATGGTGGATATGCATCATTTTCACTGGCGCTTTCTCTTATAGATGGGGTATCTATCCTGTCACCATGATAAATGCCGTGCTCTGATAAATTGATAAGATTCAGTGGTCCTGAAGATTTGGAGCTGTACAGTAATGATTTTCAGTAATGATGTTATTACAGTCCAACAGACTCCATTTCAAGAAACATGTTTAGTGTGACTTGATGCTTACTGAGGTTTAGCATTTGTGGATGCCTGTCAAACTTTATCCGAACATGATACCATGTAAAATGTAATGTTTCTTTACTGAACTATTAGGCCTGTGTGAATGTAACAAATAATAACAATTGCTACTCAAGCTGCCTTTAAACCAGCACGTTACTTGTTTCTGTGTTGGTTCACTGTTCCCTTTCAATTTGAAGATGGCCACCAAACATCATTATGGGATACACTCTTGCCTATTGGTAGATGTCACTGAGCTCCTATATAAAAGCTGCCGATAGGCCCCCTCCCCCCAGTGACCTCCTGGGTCCCGCCTCCCGAGGGTACTTAACCGTCACGCAAGGGGAGGAACATTCTCTTTCACTTCTCACATTGGTAAGGTAAGACCTCTGTGTTGCATTGAGCCCTCTTTTCTTCTAAAAAGTGCTGCGTAAGCTACTGCTAGTTCCCCTGCACTTTGTGCTGAAAGCTGGCATCGCCGCTTTCCCGGAATCAGTAGTTTAAAAAATTCTTAGCCTTTTTATTCTATTTTTGACTATCAGCACCTGTGCGCTCTTTGTAAAAGGCTGCTTCTTTCTGTCTGTCTGTCTTAGCACAGTAAGTATTATTGTTAAGAATTGTGTGTGTTTTCACCCCTTCTTACTTCGGAGAGCACTATTACTCCACGGGACAGGGCTTGCCTTGTTCCCGATGTCAAGTTCGCCCACCAGCCGCCTGCGGGCCGCGGTTGGGCCTTGTTTTGATTGTATCTACACGTCCCCATAATTGCGTAGAGCGCTAGCCACTCCACGGCTGCTTTCGCCGGGCAGGCAATATACTCCTCATCAAGGCTTCCCTCGTTGTTGGGTTGAGACGTAAACGGGCTGCGTGGGCCTTTTGGTGTAGGTCGCTCAATCAATAGACAGAGTGCTCTCCCCATCTGTCCTGTAATATTTTTTTGTATTTTAAAAACTGTTTTTATTACTGTGTGTGTAATTGCTCGCCCTGGCTTCGGCCCAGCCCCCCTGTTGTATGCTACGCGCTGCTCAGGCATGTGACCATGCAGTCAGGTAGGCACCGTGCACAGCTGCCCCAGTGTTTTTTAATACCGTGGTGCGTAAGACTCTGCCTATGCTACTTCGGTACCACGTTGCGCATGGTGCCCATTGTTGCTGTACCGATATAGGCTAGCACGCCAGTGTGACACAGTACTCGGTGCACGTGGTGCGTGTGGTGCCTGGCGCTGCACGGTACTTGGTGTATCTGTGCATGCAGTACCCGGTGCTCGGTGCATGCGGTGCTCGGTACAAGTGGTGCTCGGTGCACGCGGTGCATATTATACCAGTGCTGTATGGTACACACAGTGCTTGGTGCAAACGGCGCACATGGTGCTCGGTGCACGCGGTGTTGTTATTGCACAGTACTCAGTGCACGCGGTTCATGTAGTACTCGGTGCTCTTAACCCGGTGCCACACTACTCCCGGTGCCCACGGTGCTCGGTGCACGCAGTGCACACAGTGTTTACTGCGCAGTGGTTTCTAACCCGGCGCTATGACTAGTAGGGCTGGCTTCCATGCCTGCGCGGCCTGTGGGACCAATATCCCACAGGAGGACAGGCACAGCATGTGTGCGTGGTGCTGCCTGGAAAGAGTTGCGCGAGGGCGTTGTTTGTCCCCCGCAGTGGGCCCCTCTCACTCACGCCTCCTGACACTGTCACAGAGCCCCTCCGGGGAGATACTGTGCTCAGGCATTCGTTTCAACCTGCAGCCGCTCCCCGTCGCTTCCAGTTAGACGGGTGAAAAAGTCTTGGAAGGCACAGGATATTATGGACATGAAAGCTCAGATCGGTCGCATCATGGAGCTTTTAGAGAGGCAGGCCCCACCAGCTTCAGCCATGGGCCCCTGTGTGGCGTCCCCCCTACCCTCTAAGCCTGTCACAATGTCTGTGCCGCTCCCTGACCCCTCCGGGGGAGTACAGGGAGAGCGGATCGACAGGGCTCTCTGCTCAGAAAAAGACATTACCACTTACCATCCTCGTGGTAGAGTCCGCTTTCCTTCCGGATATGGAGGTCGAGGCGGAGCCTGAATTCCAGGCAGATATGGCCCCTATTTCCGAGGCTGCCTCGGTTACTAGCACGCCTCCACTCGCAGATCCTGTGTCCGCGCTTATGGGGCGCGTGACAGTGTTCCTGCAGGTCCCCTGGACAGCACAAACAGAGCCACGCTGTTCCATCTTTTGACCACATGATGTGACTCCCCGATCTCAACCCGTCCCAGTGTTCCCCGATTTTATGGAGGAGGTGCGTTCCTCTTGGAACCACTCTGCTACAGCACCGGCACAATTGAGACATAGTTCTCCTCTGGCCTCGCTGGAAGGGGCGGAGAAGCTGGGCCTGGCTGGGTTTCCCCCTGTGGACTCCACCATTGCGGCCTTGGTTAAGGCTCCACCGGTGGGAGGTATGCCCAAGGACCCCGTGTGCCCGAACATGCAGTGCAGGATAATGGAGACACACGCCCGTAGAGCCTATGTGGTGGGAGCCCAGAGTACCCACCTAGCGAACACTTTCAGCATGCTCATTGCATACCTGGACGAAGTTTTGCCTGATGCCCCGCTACCAGAGCCAGTGGCCATGGAATTGTGACTTCTGTTGCACACATTGCTTCAGATCCTGGCGGGCCTAGTGGTTGCGTGCAGACAGATGTGGCTGTCGCAGGCGCTTTTGGACACGCCCATATCTCCAGGCCACACTTTCGGCCCAGCAGTGGAGGACGTCCTCCAACAGAGCCTTCTGGAACGTGACACGTCGAAGCAAGTAGCCGCGTTGCTCTCTCCCCCAGCTCCAGCACGGATCAGGCCGAGCCACCGACACTTGGCACAGTCGCATACGGTCACCCGGACTGTGCTAGTTCCCACAGCCCTGCCAGGTGACCTTAGGCACCGCCTACAGGCCTCATCTCAAGTGAGAGGCAGGACCCTCCCTCAGCATGGCGGACATGGCTATAGCCAGCCCACGCAGCAACAACCGCGACGGTGGTTCCAGGGTTTCAGCCCTAGATACCCGCCCACGCTAGCCCCGCCCCAGCCTCAGCCACCCCAACAGGGCCCCTGAAGGCTGGCGGCCTCAGACACAATTCACGGCACAACAGCTGCACTACTGGCGCACTTGCACCTTCGACGTGTGGGTGCTTGCAACCGTACAATACGGTTACGCACTTCAGTTTCGTTTGGGACCCCCTTCTTTTTGCGGCGTCACGACTACATTCGTGATGGACTTGCTTCAGGCCTCAGTGGAAGCCTTGCTGGACAAGCACGCCATTCGTCTCGTAGGTCCTACCACTCTTGGAGAGGGTTTCTACTCGAGATACTTTCTGGTACCAAAGTGGGATGGTGGCTTTTGCCCCATCCTGGACTTGTGGTTTCTAAACCGGTTTCTAAAACAGAAGGTGTTCCACATGCTGACTCATCGTCACATACTCCAGTTTGTCCAGTCACATTCCCATTCGTCCACAGCACAGGAAATACCTCCACTTTGCCTTTCAGGGCAACGCGTACGAGTTTTCTGTGCTGCCGTTCGGCCTCTCCCTAGCTCCCCGTACGTTTTCAAAGTGCGTAGACGTATCCTTGCCCCCTTGCGGCTGCAAGGAGTCAGAGTGATGAATTACCTCGATGACTGGTTGATCTGTTCCCAGTCGCAGGAGGGAGCGGTGGCCCACACAACGCTAGTGACGGATGCCAAGAGTCGGCTGACGCCAGCGCAGTGCATTATGTATGTGGGGCTCTGGCTGGACTCCACCACGATGCACGCATACCTGTCGGACGACAGGGTAGCAGCTTTACAACACCATCTCTCCCTGTTTCGGCAGGGATCGAAGGTGTCCCTTGTTTTGTGCCAACAATTTCTGGGTATGATGGCAGCAGCAGTATCAGCCATCGAGCTGAGTTTATTATGCATGCGCCCGCTGCAGGCATGCCTCAATACGTTCACGTTGCATCCCAAATGCGACAGGCACCGTCGGCTGACAGTGTGTCTCGCGTGTACGGTTGCTCTGCGCTGGTGGAGGATTCCCTCTCACCTCCGCCAAGGAGTCCGAATGGGGGCGGTTCACACCCGCAGGGTAGTGACGACGGACGCCTCTAACTCGGGTTGGGGAGTGGTCTGCGAAGGCAGAGGAGTTAGAAGACCCTGGGCGGGTTGCTGGACATCCCTGCTTATCAACATGTTGGAGCTGCAAGAGGAGTTCCTTGCCCTCCATTACTTCTTGCCTGTGATGCGGAATAGTCATGTGCTGATCCGCACAGACAGTACATCAGTGGTGGCAATGTCAACAACCAGGGAGGCCTTCGGTCCCCGGGGTTGCACCGCCTAGCCTTCAGGCTGCTGATTTGGGCCCAGGCGTGGAGAATCAGGCAGCGGACCTCCTCTCGATCAGACGACACACTGCCCCCTATGGTACTCCCTCGACTGCTGCGGTGGTCCACTCGGCGTCGACGCCCTAGACCAAGCATGGCCCAGACAACATTTATACATATAATATAACATGTTATTTTGTATTTATGCATTATGGTGTATTTTTTGTATTTGTTATTTATTTATGACGGTGAAAGCAGTGGTTATTGTTTTTGTACTTATTGTATTTATATATGACGGCGAAGCGCACGTTTTGTTTTGTTTAAATGTGTTCTGGCAGAGGCGAGGTGGCAGCCCGTCCTCTGCCAGTTACAAATTAAGAAACCTGTGCAGATTGTAGCCTAGGGGTAATAGAATGATTACTAGCTAGTTAAACCCCTCGGCCACGATATATAAACTTGCAGCTCTCTCCACTCGTGGTGGGTGGAGAGAGAGAGAGAGAGAGAGAGAGAGAGAGAGAGAGAGAGAGAGAGAGAGAGAGAGAGAGAGAATATTTAAAAAGTATAGGATCAGTGAAGGCAATTGCCCAGCCTGACCTGTGTTTTTGTGTTAGATTTTGTTTACATCTTTTATTTTGCTCTGTGAGCAGTGTCTTTTTGTTCCTTTAAATATTTTATTTTTGTTGTATTTAAATAAAACGTCGCACGCCGCGTCTTTTTGAACTGTAGTACCTGCTGTTTGTTATTCTTCCGCCTTCTGGTCTGATGTCACTGCAACACCATTGCCTGCCACAGGTATATATTTTTTCCCTCATTACTGATAATAATGGAATGAATAACTATTATTTTATTTACAAATATTTATTTTGAGAAAATAAATCGAGAGTATTGTCCATTACTGCTTATAAAGACCCTGAGAATAAACGTGTATTATGTCATTGCAATTACTCAGGTGAAAAAATGTCTTGTAATTTGCCCAACATCAATATTTTTTCAACAAAAAAATTATAATGTCCCTCAGGTCATAGAATAACTCGTTTTTATACATGTATCTCTAAACAGAATACATAATAAAAAATACTTAACTTGGGGGGGGGGAAGCAAAAAGTTTGTTTGGTTTCTGAAGCAAAATATATATATTCCCCAGATTTATAGGTGACTTTTAAATTTACCCGTGTCTTGAGAGCATAACACTCACACACAAACAAACATTTAATTCATTCATGAAAATATTATTACATTTGTGTGGCAGGAAGGAGCCCTGCTACATATACTCTGAGTATTCGCACACTGATTCCCCAGCTGCGTTAGGGAGAGGTACTGCTGGACTGTGCTACCATTAGAGTGTACTATACAGAGGACCCTAATCACAGGGACAGGCCCTGCAGTGCTGACTAACCTATGTGCTGTTTTATTAAACTGTACTATTTGTTTCATTTAAACTGTCAGTGCAGAGTCAGTGCCTTATTTTCCGCCGCCGATAAAGCAATCCGTTGGTCTCCAACGATCTGTGAGACTCGCACAGCGACCTGCCCAGGATAAGCTGAGCGAGATGGATGGGCAGGAGGTAACACTCTTAGTTTATTGAAGATTTCTGTATAGATCTGCAGGAAACATTTTCTCTCAGTAAAAGTTTTCCATTAGTATAGCCAGTTTTATGAACAGCTTGGTCTCTCTTTCACTTCCTCTGCCTCAAAGCCACCTTGTATTTCCTGTCTAACCCTAACCCACTCATTCTTTCATTTAATCCTGTTATAATACTGAGATTTTAAATTACTTATGTTCCAAGTGTCAGTCCAGGGTATTTAACTTATATTTATTTGAGCAGATAGTGTGAAATTATGTAACTTAGTTATAGAGGAGGAAGAGGCCTCCCCTAGTCGCAGATTTAACATTCTACATCCTATATATCCCCTAACTAACCCATGTCAGTTTTTCAGGTGGGATTGGGGCAGACATCTTATCTTCCTTCACTGATGCGATCAATCATTCCTCATGTCGAAAGGTAACTAGTTCACTGATTTTAGTGAAATGATTTAGCTCTTTCCTTTCTGTAGTTATTATATTTGTGCGGGGAGAGGTCAAAGTTTGGTTGATTCTAGCTGTTTTTGCAGTACTGAAGGCTCTGTAATGAGATTTTGTGTCTGTAGTATTTGTTTTAGTAATTTCAGGTTCCTGTTTTACTTTTAGTGTGGTACTAGAGCTTTCCTTTCTGTTTGTCTTGCTTATACTAGTTATGTTGGAGTAATTTTGGGCAAGGCTCTGTCAAGTGCTTCCCTAGAGGTGCTGTCACAAAGACGGCTTAGTGGGTGATGTCAGACCAGAACCAGGAACCAACACCAGAACCAGGAACCAACACAGAATAAACAGAGAGGTGGAGTTTGGTGAAGCTGAGTGATTGTTTTTGCTCAACATTTAATAATTAAACAGAGCAGAAAATAAAAGGTTAAACAAAAAACAACACACGGCACTTGAGGCCAAAATAAACAGACAAACAAAACGGATTAACACTACACGAAACAGACACTAACAGAGACGAACAGACAAACACGGTGAGCTGCTATTATTTACTTTGATTGTTATTACCTCTGTCTCCAATCCCGTTCTCCACTCACCGAACACACAACCCCGAGTGAGTGAAAACATGCTGCTTTTATGCAGCTGTACTGAGACTCGACTGCTAATCAATCATTCAATTGGAGTCTCGATACAACTGCACGTGAATTAATAAAAGTGCAATTCCCCGTGCTCACATATTATTACATTTTACCTGCACGTGAAGTGCTGGGCAATCCTTGTGCCTAAATATACATATACATTTTAAACACTTGTGTTACACAGACCCATTTATATCCCGTGTACCAATGACTAGACACCAAAATTAACACACTGCACGTAACACACAACAAAAATAAATAGCCCAGGGGTGGGGCACTTTGCCACAGGTGCTTTTAATACTACTTTTAGTATCTCTTTGACATTGGTTCAATATTTCTGCCAGGATTCCACAGGTTAAATCTATGCAACATTTTTTGGTCAAATTTATGGGGTTTTATTCAAGTATGTCTTTGTCTGAGGTACTGCTGGTTCAGTAAGTTGGTTCAGGTGTTGATGTGCTGTAGAATTACAAACTGACTTACAGTTAAATCTCATCTAAATAGTCATTTAGCATAGCCATTAGTTTCTACTAAATTCTGGTCCCTGGGTATTAGTTCTGCTGAGGGTGCCTTTACTCTATCAGAGTCTCTCTTAGAGACTGTGTATTATGTGCTTTTTGTACTTCACCTATTGTTTTCTGTATGCAAATGATTGCAGAAACTAAACTTAATGTGGTGCAAATTAAGCACTCCAAAGTACCTTCATGCAGTTAAACTGACAACCACCACACTTAAGTTAACAATTAGCCTCTTGCATTCTTTCTTTAGCTGTGAAGCAGAAAATTATTTTATAGGCACCTCTATGTTTTATAGCAGAAGTGTTTCTATTTAACACTATCTTAACATTGTCTTTTATCCACTCCCAGGATTATCTTAATTTTCTCACAAACGTCTCCGGTAACACTAGTAGCTTGGTCAGAGTATCTGGTCCTGGGAAGCCCCCAGGTGGGGAACACCTGTTTCATTAGTAGTTTCTTTGCAATCTTTGGAAGCAAAAACCAGGCTGTAACCTGTAAAAGCATATGCTACTACAAAAATGTATCTGTTACCGATGCTATATGTTGCAGAAAGGAGACCCATAAAATCCATTATTAATTTATCCCATTGATACTGTCCTTTGATGGATAATGGTACACCTTCAGTGCCCTGGGGTTTCTGGTTTACCCTTAAGCACTCTAAACTCCCTATTTGGTCATAAAGGCTTGACCACCAAGGCATCCTCTCTTTGTAACTTTACTGTCGTTCGGTCGCAGTGGAATTAAATCCCATACTTCAGTGGATGCTTGTCATGTGATTGTTTTGTTACAATTACTGTGTCCTGTTTACATACATGTGGGCTTCCACTGTTTATCCAGGTATTTTAGTTGTGAGATCTCCTGCCATTTGAATAAAATTTTTTTTTTTTTTGCACAGTGCCTTTTGTATACAAAGGCACTGCCAACAATAAATATCCGGGTACCATATTTCTAGCATAGTTAAACAGTCCCCTTTTTTATTGCTTGTAATTGTAACAGTTTTCGGCGCCATGCCCAAGGTCACCGGCTACTACAAGCAACAAAGGACATAATTTATTTTGTATTATATCTTCTCTTTGCTTATATTTAGAGCCTGTGTTTTTCACAAATATGAAATAGCAGGAAATAAAACGAAATACAACATATAAAATGGAATGCAAATATAAAATTAAACAAAATGAAAAATCATTATAAAGCAAAGACAGAATGACAAGTTTAAATTGGGAGGCTTATCCAAAAAAATACTTTAATGAAATACTTGTTATCAAGGCTCAGCCGTTACGAGACACGGTCTTGCACTAGCACTTGCGCAGATGTATAATCTGGAAATTGGGAATTAAAATTGTGATTGGAGAGAAATGCCTAATCCTCACATAACAATGGTGACAAAATAATGATGTGCAGATTTTGCAACTGTCTGGCTGGAATGAGGTCGAAAGATACTGTCGTTAAGCATGAACTGTTAATTCCTTTTGGGAAAATATGGCTTGTTTGCTTATATTTTGTATTAGTATGATAATTCTTTGTTTTACTTCAAGTGGTGCAAACTTTACACTGGAGTAAATGCGGTTTTGCTTTTGAATGAATGAATCTGCTTTGCTTGGTGTTTTAAATACTGTGAAACCACAAGTTTGCTGTATACTGTCATATACTTGTAGACCTCCTCAAGCTTGAAATACAATTCATATGTTTTTTTTATTTTTATTTTTTTATTATTACTATTTTTTTAAGGGTGGATTGCTGTATGAGCAATTACTGTGACAGCCCCACAGTAGTAGAGCAGTGTAACTATCTATTTTTTTTTTCTTATTGTATTTTTATAATTAGCATGGCAGTATTTACAGTAATTAAAAAGAGTGGGGGACTGTACTTTACCGTTACTAACGCTAATGAGAAATTATGGAAACTAAATTATTTTTCTGTGTGAGATCTGTATATGTCAAAATGTAAAAAAAAAGGCATAATGTTCAATAAAAAATATGAACGTAGTTAAAACGTGATGTATACTATTATTGAGATACATCTATTTGAGTTGTTCTATTAGTGTGTATTTGTAATAAAACGAAATCTGTGAAAAATAAAATGAAACATTATAAAAAATAGGGACAAAAAAGTACCCCAAAATGTATTACATTACCATAGCAGGGAATTTGCACTAGTGGTCTCCTTGCTGTGGGCTATTGACAGCACCAGGCTTGAGCGACCAGCTGTACAGTTGAAGTAAAATCTCTTAAACCTAATTTATTGAGAAAGACTTGTTGTAGAAGAAAGAAAACATGAAGAAAAAAACTGTTGGTTCCACTTTTTTTTTTTTTTCAAAAAAGCAAATACTAGATTGACATCTTGCTGCAAGACTTACTTAACGAAGTTCCACAAAGTTACAAAAATTCTTGGGTGGATTAGCATTTACTGAGGAATGTGTTGAACTTGTATGAACTACCGGTATACAAGATCCCCAATAACTATAGCAACAACAATGTACAATATTCACCCCCTACCAATAATGTCGCATTTTGTTGAATTACAAATAATGTGTGCACAGTTTTTTCATACAGACTTTTTTTATTCAAAGCTGTAGTGGTTAAACTGAACACTGTTATATGAGGAGGAGGTTAAATGCCAGAAACTTGCAAAGAAAATGTACAAAATTAAATTTACTGGTTGCATAAGTATTCAGCCCTTTAAGTCAGTACTTGGTAGAAGCACCTTTTGCAGCAATTACTGCTATGAGTCTTTTTGGATAGGTCTCTACTAGCTTTGCACAGTAGGATAGTGACATTTTTGCCTATTCTTCACGGAAAAATTGCTCCAGTTCTGATAAGTTTGTTGGGGATTGTCGATGGTCTGTAATCTTCAAGTCTAGCCATAAATTTTGATTGGATTCAAGTCAGGACTTTGACTGGGCCACTCAAGAACATTACTTCTCTTCTTGTTCCACCACTCCAGTGTGGCTTTGGCTGTGTACTTTGGGTCATTGTCCTGCTGAAATGTGTCCACAAGGATTCTCCTGTACTTTGCACCATTCATTCTCCTTTCTATTCTGACAAGCTTCCCAGTCCCTGCTGAAGAGAAGCATCGTGCCACCACTATGCTTGACAGTTCGGATGGTGTTGACTGGGTGATGTGCAGTGTTGGGCTTCCGCCAGACGTAACACTTGGAATTTAGACCAAAATGTTCAATTTTTGTCTTACGACAACACCTTTTTCCACATGTCTGCAGTATCATCTACATGCTTTTTCGCAAACTTCCTACGTGCTTTAAGATGAGGATTTTTGAGTAACGGCTTCTTTCTTGCCACCCATTCATACAGGCCAGCTTTGTGTAGGGACTGGCTTATTGTTGATGTGTGAACACTGACTCCCATCTCAGACACAGAACTTTGCAGATCTCTCAAGGTCATTATTGGCTTCAGAGTGACATCCTGAACCAGTTTCCTGTTTGCTCGACTGCTCAGTTTGGGAGGGCGACCTGATCTGGGTAGTGTCTGGGTGGTATGATGCATCTTCCACTTCTTAATGATGGACTTCACTGTGCTGAGAGGGATAATTAGCGCCTTTGAAATTTTCTTGTACCTTTCTCTGTGCCTCTCTACCACTTTATCCCTGACTTGTTTTGAAAGCTCCTCGGTCTTCATGATTTCTTTGTTGGATCATTTTGTGAGTTGCAGCTTGAAAGTCTTTATATACCTGAGGGAAATTATCTACAAGTTAAACCACTTTGAGTACACACAGGCTGAAACCATTTCACTAATTTTGTGACCTTTCAAACATATCATTTGCACCAGACCTGATTTAGGGATGCAGCAGCAAAGGGGTTGAATACTTATGCAAATGAGATTAATCTGTTTTTCTCTGTAAATCTTATTTACAGTGCCTATAGAAAGTCTACTCCCTCTTGAACTTTTTTCACATTTTGTTGTGTCAGTGCCTCAGATTTTCATGCATTTAAATGATATTATATATTAAAAATACAAAACTGAAAAATCATAATTGGATAAGTCTCTGCCCCTCTGAGTTAATACTTGGTGGAAGCACCTTTGGCAGCAATTACAGTTGTGAGTGTTGGGATAGGTCTCTACCAACTTTGCACACCTAGATTTGGCAATATTTGACCATTCTTCTTTACAAAACTGTTCAAGCTCTGTCAAGTTCCTTGGGGAGAGTAGATGGACAGCAATCTTCAAGTCATGCCACACATTTTTGATTGGATTTAGGTCGGGGCTCTGACTGGGCCACTCAAGGACATTTATATTTTTGTTCCTTAGCCACTCCAGTGTAGCTTTGACTATTTGCTTTGGGTCGTTGTCATGCTGAAAGGTGAACTTCTGTCCCAGTTTCAGCTTTCTTGCAGAAGGCAGAAGGCTTTCCCCAAGGACTTCTCTGTATTTTGCTCCATTCATTTTCCCTTCTACCCTGACAAGTGCCCCATTCCCTGCCGATGAGAAATATCCCCATAACATGATGCTGCCAACAGCATGCTTCACAGTAGGGATGGTATTCTTGGGGTGATGCGCTGTGTTGTGTTTGCGTCAAACATAATGCTTTGCATTTAGGCCAAAAAGTTCTATTTTAGATTCGTCAGACCACAAAACTTTTTGCCTCTCTAATCAGACTTCTTCTTGCTCGGTCATCCAGTTTGGAGTCAGGTATTAATATTATGCAGTGGGAAACGTGGGATTTAGTAACACAATGTACTGTATGAAACATTATGACTGGATTTTTTTATATATCATTAAGTGCCTCATTTTAGCTCTATTTGTGGACTACCATAAGGATCATAATTCCTGAAGGTACCGTTTTGTTGGAAACCTTGAATATTATATATGCATGTGTATATATATATATATATATATATATATATATATATATATATATATATATATATATATATATATACACACACACACACACACACACACACACTGAACAAAAATATAAACGCAACATGTAAAGTGTTGGTCCAATGTTTCATGAGCTGAAATAAGATCCCAGAAATTTTCTACACGCACAAAAAGCTTATTTCTATCAAATTTTGTGCACAAATTTGTTTACATCCCTGTTAGTGAGCATTTCTCCTTTGCCAAGAAAATGGTAAATCAAGAAGCTGATTAAACAGTATAACCATTACACAGATGCACCTTGTGCTGGGAACAATAAAAGGCCACTCTAAAATGTGCAGTTTTGTCACACAACACAATGCCACAGAAGTCTCAAGTTTTGAGGGAACATACAACTGGCATGCTGGTTGCAGGAATGTCCACCAGAGCTGTTGCCAGAGAATTGAGTTCATTTCTCTCAAAGTTCATTTCTCTACCATAACCCGCCTCCAACGTCGTTTTAGAAAATTTGGCAGTACGTCCAACCGGCCTCACAACCACAGACCATGTGTAACCACGCCAGCCCATGACCTCCTCATCTGGCTTCTTCACCTGCGGGATCGTCTGAAACCAACCACTCGGACAGCTGATGAAACTGTGGGTTTGCACAACCAAAGAATTTCTGCAGAAACTGTCAGAAACCTTCTCAGGAAAGCTCACCAGACAGATGGCAGACAGCGTGTATGGTGTCGTGTGGGCGAGCGGTTTGCTGATGTCAATGTTCTGAACAGAGTGTCCCATGGTGGCGGTGGGGTTATGGTATAGGCAGGCATAAGCTACGGACAACAAACACAATTGCATTTTATCGATGGCAATTTGAATGCACAGAGATAACGTGACGAGATCCTGAGGCCCATTGTCGTGCCATTCATCCGCCGCCATCACCTCATGTTTCAGCATGATAATGCACGGCCCCATGTCGCAAGGATCTGTACACAATTCCTGGAAGCTGAAAATGTCCTAGTTCTTCCATGGCCTTCATGTTCACCAGACATGTTCCCCATTGAGCATGTTTGGGATGCTCTGGATTGACGTGTACGACAGCGTGTTCCAGTTCCCGCCAATATCCAGCAACTTCGCACAGCCACTGAAGAGGAGTGGGACAACATTCCACAGGCCACAATCAACAGCCTGATCAACTCTATGCGAAGGAGATGTGTCACGCTGTATGAGGCATATGGTCATCACACCAGATACTGACTGGTTTTCTGATCCACGCCCCAACCTTTTTTTTTTTAAGGTATCTGTGACCAACAGATGCATATCTGTATTCCCAGTCATGTGAAATCCATAGACTAGGGCCTAATGAACTTATTTCAATTGACTGATTTCCTTATATGAACTGTAACTCAGTAAAATCTTTGAAATTTATATATATATATATATATATATATATATATATATATATATATTATGCTGTAAAAGCATTTTAGTACATTATGCATGGATAGTGGAAACTGCATAAATGTATTAAATGTAGAGTATTAGAAATTACCATGACTTCAGCCTTCAACTCTAGTCTTTAGAAATAATAGAACTGTCACTGGATGTATTTTTCACACACTGTGCATTGTATTATTTTCAGCATTTTGCTTCAACAGTCTTGTAAAGTAATTTACACAAAGACAAAAGTACACTTGTATTTGGTCAGGTATTGACTGTTACAACATCCCTGAGGCTGAAGATGGCAGAAATATAATTATCACTTCTCACTAGCATGAACCATGTAATTACATGTGTAAGACTTCTATACTAGGTATCTAATTTGCCTGTAAGCATAGTTCACTTTTATATGGGGAGTTGTTTCAGCTCATGAACAGAGATATAATCAGTATAGTCTTTAGAAACTTGTCTGTGTTGTTTTTATTTATTTATTTAATTTATTTACATTTTTTATAGAGCACAACAGACCACAAGTGGTTTCAGAGCGATGTACAGGACATGAATATACATAAACAGAAAACAGCACACAACATGAAATATCGGTATCAAAACATTTGACAATAGATTCTCCCGATTGAATTAGCATATCTAATTTTACAGGTTAAAGGTAAAAATGACTTTATTGAGATAAAACCAGAACTTTGGAGAATTAAAAATAAAATAAAATAAAAATGTGTTTTGGATCTACTGTTTCAATACTTATATTTACATGTCTTGTTTATTTTTAAAGACACACACTTTAGGATTGGCATAAGTGTGACAAAGGTGTTTTAAGCTCAAATTAGAATATTAATCAGTAAGAAAATAGTACAGGACATTAGGCTCAGGTAGTGTAGGGTAATGCTATATTAATATTTACCAGCCTATCGTTCTAAATTCCAGGTCAGGTTTTCATTACCGCCCTGTGGTTCGCTGAAGGGCGCTAGGTCTCAGCTATGAGAATGTAAAACCAAAAGCTCCACGCTGTTTATTCCTGTTCTGTGCTGTCTTTATGAAATAAAGCTGTAAGCTTCCCTCTTGATGTGTTTTATTTGCAAGTAAGGATATAGTTTAACATATAGCAAAGGCATACAGAGGTGTTTTTGGAATAGGAATATTGTTGTGATATGTAACATGACAACAAGGCACGGTGTTAAGATGGCAGTGAACTTTTATTTAGTGATTTGTTGTTTATTTACAGAACGGTGAACAGGTTTTTCTCAATCCTGTTTTTTGCTGTAGAAATTCAATGCAATTATAAAAGCTATATACAAAGATGTAACTTTTTAACAGCTGAAAACAATTAAAAAGGTCTAATTATGCAAATTATCAGTTCAATTAAGAGTGAGTGAGTCTAGTTAAGTAATTGAGAGCTCAGTTGGAATGAAAACCAGCAGACCCAGGGGGTTCCCAGGACCAGGGATCAGCTATACAGATATCCCCATTTAAAGCTTAAGTGATGGAGCTAGCCCTGTTACTGATTTAGTTCCCATGCTAAAGGAATTTTTGATGCAGCTCAAATTTCCTAATCTCATTTATATGAAATAATTAAACATCAAATAAGACGCATTTACAAAGATAAAACCTAATTTACACATATAAGAAACCGACGTATGGAGGCAGATTGCAGCCATCTCCTGTCACACAGAGAATTAGTTATGCGCTGCTTCTCCTTTCCAGTTGTGGTTATTTGCATTTTTTTTTCCCTTTTTGTGAACTGTGGCATTACTTGGCATGTCAAAAAATAGGTCTGATCAGCATTTCCGATTAGATGGTACTGTTTGTTAGAAGTGAGCCAAATAATATAATGCTGAAATTGTAAAATGTTTCCTTTGAATTCCTCAAGAAGCTAATGCCGCTTCTTTGAAAATGGCTGCCTGTATGTCATGGATGATTCGAGATCGGGCAGTAACGTTTTTTTTTTTTTCTATCTTCGGCAGTCAGTCACGTTGCTGTTTGTGTACTCACAGTCATGTTGTTTGGTGTTGATTTTAATACACGCATCACTACTCAAATTTAAGATGCAGGCTACTTTTGAGTAGAAAAAATAGTATACAGTATTGTTTTTTTTTTCATATTGAGTTGGTGGGCACATCATTGCCACATGTGAGGTGTTTGTGAAGCAATTTCAGTTCTGAGAAATTTTCACTCTGTACAGTACAGTTCTTGCCATGGTTATGGGTCATTGTTTAAACATGGATAACTGTTAAATTAGTTTGTGGAATGACTTTGTTCTGTGTGGAATAACTATTCTTAATTTATACTGGTTCAAACGTTTTGACGAGAACTATATGTCAATCTTTCATATGAACATGAAAACATGAAAAGACTACTAAAAAACCAGGAGGTAATTCTGTAATCAGAAGCCTTACCATGCAGTCAATATAGCAGTGGGAAACAAGACTACAAATGTGCTTTATATGAAATTACATTAATTAAATAAAAACAAAAAAGTTACTCAACTGTCATCAGTCTTCTCATTTCCGGCCGCCGGCCGGCTAAATTGCCAGCTACTCAGCGGTGATTGACATGTTGTTCCTCCAATCAGTGACGTGGTACACTTTTGCCTATCTCCCCTCCCTTTCCGGTTTAGAGTTAATGTCGTTTTGTTTTCTCATTTGTTAATTTGTTTTCTAATTTGTCGTTGTGTTTTCTCATTTGCTATTTTGTTTTCCAGTTTGTTGTTGTGTTTTGCACTTCAGGGCCACCGTACTGGCCTGCACAGGATGCTGTTATAGTGCTTAGGTGGCCTGCATAGGATAAGATTAATTTCAACTGAAGTTTTAAATTGGTTATTAAAACATTTGAGATAATAAAAGTAGTATTTTGTTGAGTCATAATACATTGTATGCTATGAAAATAAACTAACTTTTAATTTCCATGTGCTACTGCTAATAACTTCAGTGATAAACTCTCTGTATTTATTATTATTGCTGTCGTTGCATTACATTGTTTGTTTATTTTCAAATACAGATTTTTTTTTTTTTATATTGACAACTTTCCTTGTCAGATTGTTGTGTTCTTGCTTTAACAAAATCATTAATTACATGGTTATATTAACGACAATTAATTAATTAATTAATTAATACATGCAGCTCTCGACTTAATGAAAAAGATTCATTCATTAGGGTTAAAAAAAATCTGAAAAGAATGTGAGATATAAGATGGTTGAACACCTACTCTATTTAATTTTTTACTAATGCTGCAGACACTACTGTGCTTTGTGTGAACGGCTAGCGTATTGTGAAAGCGTTCAAATAGAAGGTACCGGTTCAAATTTCCCTTCAATTGATATTTACAGGACAAAATTTTATATATATATATATATATATATATATATATATATACACACACACACACACACACACACACACACACACACACACACACAAACATGCACACATCATCCAAAAGAAAAATTCAACAAACAAAAGCACAGCTTATGGCTTACCTTTGCAGTATTCAAATTTACTACCAATTAATACTGCTTCTTATGTCTTTAATTTAGCAATTGCTTCACATTTTTCTCTTCTGTCTCACTTGGTATTATGGTATCTATATAATGTGACATTGTTTGTTTTTGTACCTGAAATATAATTTCTCCGTTTCACTGGTGTCAGGTTCTGTCTTTCTTTCATCACTTTTTTCTGTGTGTAATTATTGCAAAACCAAATGGAGTTTGCTTAAATATGTGGACTTGTGTTGATATGTACTGTATGCTAAGACAAGTTTGTGGTTCTAAAATCATATAAGAATATAGTTATACACTTATTTTTTAGGTCCCTATTAAGGCACATGTTTAGGCCCAGCATATGCAGTTTTAGACCCCTGCAAAACCCTGATATTCGTTTCTTTTAGTTTTTTTTTTTTTAAATGTTAGCTGGCATAGTTCAGGGGGTGTGCAGCAGGGGGCTTCCAATTTCCTGTCAATTAGTACCTATTTTCTATTTAAGCCCTGATCACTTGCATCTTTGCTGTCTAGCGTTTCGCTTTCCTCCTCCCCTCCTCCACCTTCTCATAAATGCTTTCGCATCGGTTGTCTCTGGGGGGGGCAAGTGATCTCACTTCCCCGACCTCAGGGCAGGCTTCAGCCTCCCTTGACCTTCAGGGGGGTTCTCACCATATGAGTCAAACCGGACTCCCGGCCACACTGTGTTCTTTCGCAGCTCCTGCGCTTATCTTGCCTCACTCAATGCTCTGTTCTATACTCTCTCTCAGTTTGGGACATGGCTACTCGTGCTCGAGTTCCATACTAATCTCTGTGCCTTGTTCTTATCTCAGGTCCCAGGCAGTGTGAAGTCTCGGCCAACTGGGTGTCTAATGAGCACCCCTTTACAGAAGTCTCAGATGCTGGGTACCTCTCCGTCTCTATCTCCTTTCGTGTCCTGGTCTTCCGGGACCGTCTTCCTCTGAAGGGCGGCTCCCCGAGTCATAACCGTCGTATATGTTTTCGGTTGCTGGATCCTTCGCCTCTGGGTCGTGTCGGCATCGCCGCCCTCAGTCAGTGACCACTTTCTGCATCCTGTCTTCGGTTGCTGGATCCTTCGCCCCTGGGTTGTGTCGGCATCGCCGCCCTCAGTCAGTGACCACCTTCTATCCTAGCTTCCATGTTCAGCTTCGCTGGTTTGCTAGAGTGGGCCTCGCCTGCTCTTCTATTCTAGGTCTGCTCCCTTCTGCTTCTTCTGCCCTATCCCTACCCCCCAGCTCACGCCCCGTGAAATAAAAGCTATACCTGAAAGTACTGTAATCGGTGGCTACACAATTGCATGACTAATTATTATATTGCATTAAACTATCAAATAAAGTATTAACAAGCAGTGTGGTGTGTGCATTGCAAGGCAGAGTACTACATAAAACAATTCAATTAATTTAGCGGCAGTTCGCACAATTCACACTCACTTTACTGAATACATTGCAGTTTAGAGAGGTGAGTTACAAATTCTGACTTTCCTCAAAGTGTCCCAAGATTCTGGTGCCTGTTGGCAACCCTACTCTCAGATCAGACGACACAGGTTGAAACGTCATTAAAGAAAATAGTGGGTTACGGCAAAGATGCAGCTCTCCTTTCATGTAAAGGTAAAGTAAACAGTTCTGTATTTTAGCATTTCTATTGTGGGGTGAGTGGGCTAGCGGTAAATTGTGTGTTTCAAACTGAAATCTTATTCAGGGATATAATTCCATTCAGTAATAAAAAATACTATGAACTAAAAAGCTCAAAGCAATAGATTGTGTGTGTCCCTTGTTAGTCGCTTCCAGTCTGTTTTTCATTCAACAATTTCCTTCAGTTTTTCTTGACAGTTTTGTAGATTCAGTATTTGGTTCGGTATTGAGATGGATTCGGTATTTGGCCGAATCTCAAAAACTTGGATTCGATGCATCCCTGTAATGTTGCAAACTTTTTCAATTTAAATTTAAATAGTATTATGAAGTGCGTTGTACTTGCCAATTAAACATATTGGGATTGAAATTTAAAAAAAGAAATGCAATTGTTGCCCATGTTAAGAAATTCCAATCCAAAGCCATGCTAATGACGTTTTAGATCAGATAGAGCCAGCCCCATTTCTTTTAAAGCTGTAAGTAAATGTGGAAAACATGTTTTATTTTGCTCACCTTTACATGCCATCTTTTATACCGGTAATGTGTACAGTTATGAGTGTCACTTACTAAGCTTTGTGGTTGTATCAGACATCTATGGCAATTTCTTTGGATAAGTCTTGGATCCAAACAGTTTCTCAGCAGACTGGATTTAGGATGCTGCCAGTGGATCCTTGTCGATATTTTATTAAGAATGAAATGTGCAAAACTGTAGATTAGTGAGACTGGAATTGGATTCTGGCATTTTATTGACAAAAATGTCAATGACAAGATATTTGTTAGTGATTGCAGCACTCCTTTTAAAAGTTGACCACAATAGAAGCAAAGTGTAATAAAGCACAGTGAAAACATGGTAAAGAATAGGTACAGTAAGCATGGTAAAACATTAAAAATCATGGCAAATTCTGTGGTATAACCATGGGAAATATGCTGTAAAACTGCTAAATTACCATGCAGATTTACTGTGGTAAAAGACACCAACTATCTTACTAATGATTAAAATACAGTACTGATATACAACAACTGAAAAAAAAATGATCAAGACAAATAAGAAATATCTTTAAACTACAAAGCAACTAAATGGTTGTTTATATCTGGTTTTGATTTTAATTAAACAGCTTTGAGAATCTGTCACCAATTGTCTGTTTTGTAATTTCTCAATTAGCCTTCTATAAACTTTACAGTAGACTTCTTATACTTTCCCCAATGGTATTCTCATTTAAAATAGTACTAGCATAAGGTTATAAATATTAAAGAAGAAAACTATAAAAAGGGGCTTTTTTCTCCTCTAAAATCAGTATCCTGATTATGCTATACAGAAACACCAACAGAGTTTATAAGGTAACAATTTACATAGCAGGTGGTCTATTCAGCATTTTTGCTAATTGTTAATTAATGAAGTGAATTCCCATTCTCCATTTGAACTGCTATTGACTAGATAGGAACCTTTTGAAATGCCTTGAAGTGCATTTAATTACGGTTCTCTACTCCTACTTAACATATGAAGTGATGTGACGTAGTCTGGTGCTTTAATCAGTCCAATACAGATATTTTTAATTGTATTAGCAAATTTAAATTTCACATTTGCATTATAATTCTCCATTGCCCGCACACTGTGCTATGTGCTACAGTAATGCATCCCATATACAATTTATGTGAAATATTGCTGTAGCAGAGTAGGGGGAGGAAAGGCCAATAATGAGGGACAACTGTCTGTAATTTAGCAGGTGTATATAAGCAGGGCAGCATATGGCAGGATAGAAGAGATAGACCTGTGTCTTGAACTGTCTTGTCCTGTTACCAGCCACCACAAAAGAAAGGTACTGTGAGTTGTGTATGTGTATAGCTTGTTTTAGTGGACAAGTGTTTTTGGGTGAATCGGTAAATGGCTTAGCCATCCAGTTATATTAGTTAGAACTTGTAAAAATGTTGTGAAAATAAATACAAATACAGGCAACACCCTATTAAAGCATAGCTGTGGTTTAGAGTAGTAGTGCTCAAACTTCTTATATGCCGCCCCCATTACTTAGCATATATTTTGTTGCACCCGTGTGCCCCCTCTGCTGGCACTTTATATTTTAACAGGTGTTTGTTTTCTGGATTTAATGTAAATTGGGTATTTTTTGTTCCCAGATTTAACCACAAAAAGACCAGATTTAGCTAAATTCATAAATGTTAACAAATACATTTTTACAAGTTTTCAAAATATTTCTTTCAGATATAATTTGTGAATGTTGAAAAGGTGTATTGTACATTCAACATTTAAAACTTGGAGAGTCAACATTTAGCTGACATGGAAAATCTGGGTTTCTTTTTTTAAACTTGGCTATTCAACATTTACTGAACAGATAAATCTGAAAAACACTATTATTCAGCAATTAAATCTGAAAAAATAAATCTGGGTTTTCACAAAAAAATATATATATTTTGCCGTCTAAATCTGAAGTAAATGAACCCGTTGAAGTGTTTGATTTGGCATTGTGTGCTGCAGAGCTGCCCTTTCACTTCAAGAGCCAATGTCTCCGCCTCCCCTATACAATGCCAAAAAATGTACACATTTCAAAACTTTTAAGAATGTGTTTGTTAACTTTTATGTATTACGCTAAGTCAGATTTGGTTAGATCTAGGAAAAAAACACACAATTTACATTAAACCTGGGAAAAACACTTAAAACATGAGTGCTTTATTTTTATACTTGTCACCCCATAAATGGAAGCTGCCATTTCGGCTCTGTTCACTGCAGCTTCACCGACACACTCAACACTTCAAACGTCATTTCTCTGGTTCTACAAGTCCTAGAATGATCGTTAATAGCTCATTTTGAAAGGTAATAATTTGGACTAATTAGCTGTCATTTATTTATTTAAAAATTTCTATCTTTAAAAAAAAATAAAAAAAATTACAGAACTGCCTCTTTAGTCACATTTGCCACCTTACTAACTCTCCACACTTTGCGCACTGGCTTAGACTACTGTTCCTTTCACGAGAAGACAGTATGAGAGCTCACGAAAGGGGCAAAGCAACCCCACTTTACCACAGTACACATACTGTATAAACACTGTAGCCCCCGACGGTCTAGATGCAAACAAAAAACTTTTTGTAAAAATATTTATATTAAAATCTAAACAATAACTTGACAAGGGGTAATAGACTGACTTGCAGATTAATTTATTTTGAAACAATTCATTTGATATTGCTTGTTAGATTTCCGTGTATATATAAAATCAAACACAGATATCCTTGGCAGTGGAAACGGCCAAAGTTCTTCATGGTGTGAGTGAAGAGCACCGGGTAACAGTTTGCTACAGTACAACATATCCTGCTGTATTTTGCAATACTTAATTCAATGTAGCTATCACCTCCAAAATACATGGGTGTCTACATGTTAGAAAAAAAGTCAGATATCATATTTTCCACCCCAAGTGAAGGTCTGGTAAATAAGGCGAGAAAGACTTCACGCATCAGGTCTCTTTTCTATCAGTAGTTGTACAGATGCTTGAAAAAGGCAGTTGAAATGAGTTTCTACCTACCTGAAAGATTTCTGGAAAAGCAGGTTCAATGCTGCGAGACTCCAGAGTGGATTGGGTCCACTGGAAGTCATTAGTGTACACTGACAAATCCTGCAACACACAGGACAAAGTTAGCTCAGAATGTCAAAACATCACAACCAACATTCTAAACAGTTTACATTACAATTCAAATTAACAGCCGTTGCTTCACTGTGCCTCTAAGAAACTGACAAACAAGAGCTGGATAAATAAGGTAAAAACTAAAAATTAGACTGCATCAGTAGGCCTCAAATGTGTTATGATGGAATTCCCCGTAATCACTTCTGAAAATCACTGCACTTATTGTGTGTATTTAAAAAAATTAAGATTTGATAACAGTACAAAGGCAAATCAGCGGAGCTTTAGAAATTGCAGCTGGTTTGTTTATATTTAGCTTTGAAATACTGAGGCTTTAATACAGACATTTCTATGACAGTCAGCCCTTGAGATATGCCAATGTACCAGTGAATGACCAATTGTTCTTTCAGGCAAATATATTAAACATATATATTTTATATGACAGACAAGTATGAGCCTTATACTTTTCATATATAGAAATTGGCCCCTTTTTATATATTTAAACTATATGGGATATATTTAAAATATATTTTAGTCTGTAATTCATATATTTATTTTACTGGGATTACAGACTAATGAAAATACATGGTGCACCCTATATTTTCAACATATAAAATAAATATATTGGATTACAGACTAAAATATATTTTAAATATATCCCATATATTTTAAATATATGTAAAAGGGGCCAATTTCTATATATGAAAAATATAAGGATAATATTATTCTACCATATATTAAAAATACATGTTTTTTCCATAAGGTTTGCCAGCAGCATATTTTTAAAAAAATGTCAGCTGAAACACTTAATGTAGGTGGTTCCAGTAAATGACTAAAAGTAAAACAGTACATTTTATATATGAATGAAAATTAACTATACAACAATATGCTTCTTAAAACTAATTATGGGATGGAACTATCTTTACCTAGTAAATATGGCAAATTTTAAACAAATACATTCTTAACTCAAACTAAACAAATATGACATTTAAAAAAAAAAAATGTTTAACAGACATATGGCCCGATCTTCAATCTTCGCGCAATCTCCTCGCTAAATTTGTGCCTCGCAAAAAAATAGTGCTTTAGCACAAAATCAGTGATATTCCAAAATGGCACAAAGCAGTTGTGAGAAATTGGAATATAGAAGTTTTTTTGAGCAATTTGCAAATCTTGTTTGTGTCTCGCAAAACCTTCTGCGTATTCACTACCAATATAGCAACTGCACACAACAGCCAAGCGAGAATGCAGAATGGACAGTCACAATTAGTAATGCGACAAGCTGCTATCATTGGTGTTGCCACAGTACGTACCGATATGACAGCAGACGAGACCACACAATATATCGTGCACACATACATATGGACCATTCAAATACACAATTGGCTCCATAGAAAGACACCAATTTTTCAAATTAATGTACTGATAACGCCACTGTTTTACTGAATACGGACAGTATTGTATCATGAGGAAATACTATATAGGTTTCTTTAAAGGCCAGCTGATCCAATATAGCTGTATGTTTTTGAAGTAAAATAAAAAAGAAGACTTTAGATACTGTCTTTTTTTTTCTATTTTTTTTTTTGCCGTGACAACGTCTACTGTGGTAGCGCACTCTCTGATTTGTAAATGTAACGAGTTCATTTACCTGCAAAGTAAACATCAATCAATCTTTTTTTATATACACAATACACATAAATGCTTTATGTTATTCATTCTACTCTTCCATTTCAACATCATAATTAAGCCCAGTTTGTAAGGTTTTGAGTGTTGCCGGAATAGATTTTTTTCATTATCCCACAAGATGGTTGTATGACGTATTTATACAATTAATTTACAGATATATGACAACACACAGCAAAGATAACAGACAGGACCCCCCTCTCCTCTTCATCCTTCCCTCAATCTTCATTTCTCTACTTTGGCACACGTTGGATGCCGATATGCCTGTGGAGCAGTGAAGAACACATATAACTGTATATATAAACACACTACCGCTGTCCATCATATCAAAACAATACTCAGTGATAAAACACATAACTGATCCGCCAATCCAGTATGTGAGGATGGGGGGTGGAGTGGTTGCGATTCTGTACTATTATACGTTCAACATTGCATCGCAGTTGATGCGAATATCATCATTATTGTAACATAACACGGACAAGCAGTTGATCAGAAAACCCTAAACACTAAGCAATTGTACTGCACATGGTACCAAAGTCTCTATGTGACGCGAAGTAGACTGTTACTCCGACACTATTTGAGCCAGCGATGCGCTGTTATTGGAACTAGCGCATCGCAATTATCGCACAGATATTGGTATATTCAGACGAATTAGGGCTTACCCCCAATTCAAATTTGATTGCACTATGTGCATATTGAATGTCCACCTAGAATACATTTGCATCACATGTTTCTACTTACTTGCACTACCATATGCTAATAGGACCGTATTAAAGGAACAGAAGGAAGGCAGTGTGCTGGACAGAGGTTTCCACACTCGTCTGTTGGGCATAGGAATACGATATAAATGTCACTATGATATGAACATGTTATGTATGTTATTATGGATTTTAAATAGTTGACTATTTTGTGTATTTTGATTATTGTTTTAAATGCGATTTGCCTGTGTCTTAATTGTATTTTATTGTGTATTTGTTCTTATTGTCCAATTAACTTGCTGCTACCTGCTTGGCTAGGTCTCATTGAGGTTTTAATCTCAATGTAACTACCTAGTTAAAGAAAGGATAATACATTTTATATATTTACATTATATCTATATATATCCTGGTATTGACTGTTGATCTACTAAAAAAAAAAAAAGGAAGATATTGCATAGCCGGCAAACAGTTTGGAGTCATACAAGTAGCCTGGTAATATATTTGTTCACAGTTTTGGCAAAGGCTTTGTTGGGCACACAAGCAGTCATCTTATATATTATAGATTATAAAACGATGACTTGAGTGTCTAGAAAAAAATTGGTTTTTAGAAGGACTAGTATTCAGATAGTATCCTAATACTAAGTGTGTATTCGGAATACTGGTATCCAGAATACGGACGGATTCATTCGGAATACCATGTTTACATGACATGGAATAGCTATTCAAATTTCCCACTATTCCGAATACAACTGGAATCCTGATAGAACAGTAGAACAGGACAACTAGAAAAGGTGCCCGGATAGCAATATGGGTGCAATCAATTGCCCTTACCACGCACGGCATGTGCACAACCTCATAAAAACCCTGCATTATCTCCTCCCTATTTGCTCTGGTGCTGGGGAATTCAATATGTTCCTCAGCATGTTGCAGTAACGCGGTTATGAACCTGTCGAGGTAGCGGGACTGTATCACCTGCTACCTTCTGGTCCCGGTAGCCAGGATACACATACAGACAGACACTACCAATTGCTCAGACAAGGCATGACTGTGAAAGTTTGTTCTGGCCAGGTCATCATGCAGCATGTGACATAGATGAGTCAGCATGTCTCGGTTGAGACGATACCTGGACATGACTTGCTCATTGCTGAGCTCCTCATATGTGCTGAGGCTGGTGCACCCTTTCAGCATATCTTCACCTATGTTGGGGCTGCTGTTGTTGGGTGTGCCTTGTATCATTCACATCCACACATCGACGGACACGCTGCATGCTACACACGTTTCCCATTATTGCCTGTTTGTAGTCAGTGCTGGAGTGGTAGTGTGCGCGTAGTTAACGCAGTCCTTTTACAATCCTGGTTTTGTGCTTGGCACATACCTTCGAATATACCAGGATCACGCATATTGTCGGCCACTCCCCCTATATTGCTCTATGCATACATTTTATTTCTGCACAGTCAGAATGGATTGTGACGCGTAAAAGGACGTTTCGAATATGGCAACTTGGCACAATTTCGACACAACGGCCATTTGCGATGCGCATACCCCTCTGCGCGGGGCGCAAACCTTTCGAAGATCAGGCCCATAGCCTACGTAATTTTGGTTTGGCAATTGTTATGAATGTGTATTAATGCTAAATACTTCATCATTGATAATGCACTTCAAGTTAATCGAATTAACTGTGCTTCTTAAAGCTAAATGTAGACCTAGATGGAAATATATTTACAAAGCAAGTACAACAAATTAACAGCAATTAATGTAGGCCTAAAAACTAGGCCTAAACAAACATTCTAAACTTGTGAGTTTTAGAAAATGTTTGACAGACATATCCTAAACAACACGTTTGGCAAGTGTGTTATGAACTTGTAGGCCTACTAAAGCAGAATAATCCCCTACTGATAATGCACTTGAGTGTCCTATACACTGTTTGACTTTTCCATTTCAGGCACTTCACACAGCACACCATTCAAGCCTTTTTTTTACCACTGATCTGAGGTGCACTGCAAATGTTATTGTTGTTTTATTATTATTATTATTATTATTATTATTATTATTATTATTATTATTATTATAATGCTACAAAATGTTTGATTCCTAATCATCATTTAAAATAAAAATTAAAAGCTAAGTTACTTTTTTATTCAAAGCTGTAGTGGTTAAACTGAACACTGTTATATGATGTTAAATGTCAGTAAAACTTGCAAAGAAAATGTACAAAATGAAAGTTACTGGTTGAATAAATATTCAGCCCCTTAAGTCGGTACTTGGTGGAAGCACCTTTTGCAGCAATTACTGCAATGATCTTTTCTGGATAGGTTTCTACTAGCTTTGCACAGTAGAATGGTGACTTTTTTGCCCATTCTTCATGGGAAAATTGTTCCAGTTCTGATAAGTTTGTTGGGGATTGTCGATGGACTGCAATCGTCAAGTCTTGCCATAAATTTTCAATTGGATTCAAGTCAGGACTTTGACTGGGCCACTCAAGAACATTAATTCTCTTCTTGTTCAACCACTCCAGTGTGGCTTTGGCTTAGTGCTTCGGGTCATTGTCCTGCTGAAATGTGAATTTACTCCCCAGTTTGAGTCTTGGCTGACTCAAACAAGTTTTCCTCAAGGATTCCCCTGTACTTTGCACCATCCATTCTCCACACTACCCTGACAAGCTTCCCAGTCCCTGCTGAAGAGAAGCATCCCCATAACATGATACTGCCACCACCATGATAACAGTTGGGTGATGTTGACTGGGTGATGTGCAGTGCTGGGCTTGTGCCAGATGTAACGCTTGGAATGTAGGCCAAGAAGTTAAATTTTTGTCAGGTACTTGCACGGGACAGTGTCTGAGTGATTGGTCAGTGTGTATGTAAATGTAGCTTTGTGTGTGTGAGCCAATAGGGCTCGGAGGGGGATCTCTATTTAGGAGCTGCCTGCGAGCAGCTTGGGGCTGTGTTTTGGTGTCTGTGAACTGCATACGTAGAACAGGACCAAGGTTCATTGATTTATTTATTTATTTTTTTAAGAGCTTAACTCGGTAGAATGTAAACTCACTAGACTAGCGAGTAAAAAAAAAATATGTATGCAATACTCGGTAGATGATTTTATTTCTTGCAAATAACCTGAAAAAGTAGCGATACATGCAAATTAGGCTATGACATCATGAAACGTCACAGGGAATTCCCTTTGACTCACTAGAATTTTGCAGAAAACAATTTTTTGCCCTTGTGATGTTACTAATTTGTAGCAATTTTACAGAGTAACTTATAAACTCACTCGATAAATGCACTATAGCTGTTTTAAAACAGAAAGCTTAAATGTTAAAAGTAACACAACTTATTCTTTAATTAATAAAAATATTAGTTGACCACTGTGTTTCTTTAAATAGCCATTTAAAAAATAAAGTATTTAAAAAATGACATTATACCGTCAATGTAATACCATGACACACCTACTACAGACAATCTCTGAACGATATGATGTCTATACATTTAAAGGCACAGTTATAAACACGTAATGAAATAGGCCTACTGTGTATGTACCATGAAAATAATATTACAGTATCATACTTCTTTGTGCTTTCAGCTGTTTAGAAAACGCAGTAGGGAATTGAACAAAAACAATCCCAGTTTTTCAATCTGGAAATCTGGTAACCCTAAATGTAGCCTGCAGGCCTAATGATACAGTAATGTAAACATAGTAGGATTTGTGTTGTATGGATTGCAAAGCACTTAGATAAAAGCGCTATATAAAAACTAATAAATACATAAATAAATCTGTGTTGTAATAAATATAATATATGTGTGATCTGCGTTTTAAAATATATTTCTAATAAGATGTGTTCTGTGTGCTATGAACAGAGTTTAAACAAGCAGTGAGTTGCTTTTTTAAATATTGTTTGTGCTATAAATATATTGATTATGAATTGTATATGTCTCTGTGTTATTTATAAAAGTTGTAACCTTGCCTGTTCAAATCTATTCCACAGCAGGACTGCTTCATCCTGACCTATCGTTTAAATAAGGAACAGCAACTGAGACCTTAACTTTTTTTTAAATTAATCAATTTATTATATTTTTTTTTCAAAACCCCTAAGAATTCATTGCAAAAACTATGTTAAAGTAACGTTAAGGTTATTCAAGCAAAACCCTCAAAAGTGAGGAAATGACAAATGCTCCCCGAAGTCTGGCCATAGGAATATAACACTGAGAAATCGTTCACCATAACTTGGCCCCAAAGCATCTGCTAGTTGATCAGTGTAATACAGACGAAGAAAACTGTCCTTCCACATCAGTAATAGTGATTAAGATCACCAGTGTCCATGGAGTTATAACAGACTAGTCAAGTATCAAATTATTATGGATGACAGGTGAAAGAGAAAAATAAGTATCAACGGTGAAATGTGATTTTAAAATGGGCATTACAAAGTTATTAAATCCATAAACAAAACAGCAAGTGGTATGAGCTCAAGAAATGTATTTATGTAATTAGCATACCAAATCTCTTGTCATTTCAACTGTTCCACCAATAACTTTCGGAAATAAAAGAAACAACGTCCTAGTATATGGGAATTATGACATAAAACATATTATAACATAAACATATATATGGGAATTATGACATAAACATACTTATTTTTAAAGATTAGCAGAGATTTATAAAATAGTCTTAAACAGATTATAAATAATATTTAAATTAAATAAAAACAGACTGCTTTTCTTATATGAAGATATACGTACACAGTAAATTATATTCTTTAGCCATACAAACTTAGACTGCAATCTGAGAAACAAAGAAATAAGATTATATAAAAGACATGTTAATGTAAAATTTGTAAATAAAAAATGATAAATACAATGATAGGTCATATAAAGTGATTTATATATTGTACCTTCTGTTCCTTATGGGAGACAAAATACAGATGAAATGTCTGTACATTGGATTTTGTGGTTATATTTCTTCACTGAGTAGTAGCATGAAGATGGGAACCCCCCCCCCCCCCCCTTCCCCCCATTTTGACAGACCCACAAGGTTCTGTTCTTATGGACTGTCTTTGGGGAGCATTTGTCATAATATATTTGTGGCAACGCGGGTGTTGCTTTGCCACGTTCAGGATCTTCTAGTGTAAGAAATATTCCACACAGAATATACGGTGATACCTGGATGTTTATTTTTCTTACCACAAAGTAAAACAGTAAACAAAATAAAACCTAGCTATGATAAAAGAACACTAACTGCTTTTATTTTAATCCTGACTCTTAAATGGAAAGGGTAAGCTGTGTATTGATTTAAACAAACATGTACCTTACCAGTAGCAAAACTGTGTTTCTTTTAAACACCAAACTGTGGCCGGGTCTATCCTCAGGTCTAAGCCTTCACACTGACTACCTGAATAAACTATTGCACATCTTAAATACTTCTGCTTAATTGTATTTAGGTGCTGCTCCTTAGTGTCTTAATATACAATCATCTAAATGCAACTTGGGAAATGTGGTCCTGACCGGGCCATTTAACTTTGGTACTACATTTCACTTTCACAAAACCAATAGGTGATACAAAATACGTGTTTTCCTTGGTCCTATGGTTTGTCCTTCTACAACCTTTCCCCACACTTTACTATATATATATATATATATATATATATATATTATATATATATATATATATATATATATACACACACACACACACACACACACACACACACACACACACACAAACAGCTCTGGAAAAAATTAAGAGACCACTGCAAAATTATCAGTTTCTCTGGTTTTTCTATTTATAGGTATGTGTTTGGGTAAAATGAACATTTTTGTTTTATTCTGTAAACTACTGACAACATTTCTCCCAAATACCAAATAAAAATATTGTCTTTTAGAGCATTTATTTGCAGAAAATGACAACTGGTCAAAATAACAAAAAAGATGCAGTGTTGTCAGACCTCGAATAATGCAAAGAAAATAGGTTCATATTCATTTTTAAACAACACAATACTAATGTTTTAACTTAGGAAGAGTTCAGAAATCAATATTTGGTGGAATAACCCTGATTTTCAAGCACAGCTTTCATGCGACTTGGCATGCTCTCCACCAGTCTTTCACACTGATGTTGGGTGACTTTATGCCACTCCTGGCGCAAAAATTGAAGCAGCTTGGCTGTGTTTGATGGCTAGTGACCATCCATCTTCCTCTTGATCACATTCCAGAGGTTTTCTATGGGGTTCAGGTCTGGAGATTGGGCTGGCCATGACAGGGTCTTGATCTGGTGGTCCTCCATCCACACCTTGATTGACCTGGCTGTGTGGCATGGAGCATTGTCCTGCTGGAAAAACCAATCCTCAGAGATGGGGAACATTGTCAGAGCAGAAGGAAGCAAGTTTTCTTCCAGGACAACCTTGTACTTGGCTTGATTCATGCGTCCTTCACAAAGACAAATCTGCCCGATTCCAGCCTTGCTGAAGCACCCCCAGATGAGTAGAATTTTCAGCTTTGCCCAACATCTGGTTGTCTAACGGTTAGACGGAGACCTGGAGAGGCCTACAAGCCACAGTGTCTCGCACCCACTGTGAAATGTGGTGGAGGATCGGTAATGATCTGGGGGTGCTTCAGCAAGGATGGAATTGGACAGCTTTGGCATGAATCAAGCCAAGTACAAGGTTGTCCTGCCCACAGCTGATAAAACTAATGATGTGCATTTTGAGAAGATTTTTGGAATAGAGTCCTAACCGGGAATCTGTCTGATTTTTGGTTGCCAAACTATTTAAAAAAACTATTTAAAACTAGTGCTACAGTTCTTTATCAGCATAAAAAACATTAGAAAGACCACAGCAATCACAGAGCAAAGAAAGTCAAAATAAACACAGCCGCGATCAGACAGTAGTCCAAAACAAGGACAAGAAAACGCAAGTATATAGTCTATATGTAAAAATAGACATAATGAAGCGTTCTTACCTTTTGTATAAGTTAGTGATCAGTAGATGTGTCAGTCGCATGAAGAGCACAGCGTGTGGTATTCACTTACACTACTGTGAAGAATAAAGGATTTTTTTTCTTCTATGTCTAAATATCGGGATTTTCTTCCTATGCATCGGGATGCGGTACATTTGCTAGGAAATCGGGACTGTCCTGACCATATAGGAACTGTTGGCATGTATGTGAATCTAAAGAGCATGATAAATGTGCACAGGCAGGGGTTTTAAAATACAGTTTCTGATAATCTACAGACATGACAAAGATTTTTTTTATCTAATGGTTTATAATTTTTTTTTCCGTGCAAGTTCAAAACACGATATTGATTAATCATAAGAAATAAAGCTTTGTGGATAACATATTTTGTTGCTATGGTTCCTTTTGATCAAAAACTGATGTACTGCTACTATAAACAAGGTCAAGGCTAGATATATTTAAGGATATGGGATTACAATGAAATGCACAGTAATCTAATAAAATATACTAAACGTTAGAAGGCATTGCATCATATAGAGATATTGGGTGTAATCACTTGCTGTTGATTTAGTTCTTCCATACTTTAGTATGCTCTAAGAGATTTCTTTTTGTCATCTACATGATTGTATACATGCCCTAAAGTAGTGTTTGTAATGTGATCTATCTGTGAAGACACTGGCAAGAGATACCACTGCAAACAATCAACTATCTAAAGTATATACGTAGTATTTCATTTTATTATTTTACAGTTTTGCTTGTTTACCTTTTGTTTTATATTGTTATTTGATTGCAAAAAAATATGGCAGTGTACAAAGATTGTGAGAACGGGAGCAATGAGGAGTTTGAGTCGTGTTCGAAGGGTTGTGAAAACAGCGACAGTGATGCCAAGTTATCATTTAGCAATGGAAGATGGAAAACATGGAACAACATTTCACAATATAACTCCGGTGTTTTTTATATATTGTGTATGTAATTTTGTACATTACATAAAAAGAAAAACTTGAATATTTCTATTATGTATATACATTTTGCATATATATGTTTTTTTTTATGATTATCTAGTACACAGGAGCCTAAAGGGTTAATTAGTGTTATAAATGTATTGACTTTTTTCAAAATGTTATTATTTTATACTAATTTCAGGGGTAGAAATACCAACTACAATAATTAAAAAATCTGGTACCTGGAGTGCACATTCTTTTTTGCATCTGGAGTTGAGGTTAAAGCAAGATAACTCTTTCCCTATCAACCAAAACTCGCAACTGTGCATACACACACGCACACAAGAACATTCTTCCATGCATGTGTTTCTGCCCTTGTCCCAGGAGAATTTATGCAGTAAGAAGGTTAAACCTTGAAGATATTGTATATTTTGAAAAACACTGGTTATTTTTAATAGTCAAGACTCACCATGAGAACGACTGCTGCGTTGCTAGGAGAGGATGGTTGTTAGTAAGTTTAATTTGTGTAAGACTTTTACTGCAGTGAAAATAGGAAGAGAAGGTTTGAGTTAGAGATAGGAAAGAGAGTTTACAATGGATACATCTGTGACAAGAGTAAGTGGAAAGGGTGTCAGATTCAAACACACCAGCTGCTTGGGGAAAGTGGTGAGGGCAGCGGAATAAATAGCGAAAAATTTGCAAAACTAATGGAAATTTTAATTGGCAGTTTCTGGCATTTGAATGTGTTGTTCGGTCTGGTGGTCCTCTGGGCTGTTTAGGCTGTTTGTCAGTCTTGATTGTTGGAAAGTAAATTTGCCATGTATGTCGAGATCAGCCAATAGCATTTGGCTTTACAAAGCTCTGGGGAGGACAGAAGCCAATAGGGAATGAGAAGAGGCGGGACTAAGGGAACATGAGGCAAGCAGGAAACGGGAAAAAAAAAGGGGGAGATCTGAAAAGTTGCACTGCACACATATAGTTTAGTTTAGTTGAGTGAAAACTAGTCCGAAAGGCTGCTTGAGTAGGAAAGCCCTCACAGAACTAGTTTGTTTACTCATAATTCCAATTTTATTTTCCAAAACAGTTCCCAAAACACATCATAAACACTTGAACATAATTATTAGTAAAACATACCTTTCTCATTGCTTTTAGTAACACAACAGCTGCTATCTGTAATTTTGAATTTTAATAAATGCAAATTATCACTAACTTGGGAGAGGCTGTTGCTATGATGTTTTTTTTTAGGCAGAACAATTTTAAAACATAATAGTACTGCAGCTTTTGGCAAGAAAAAAGTTTCATTCAGCAACATTACATTGTCAAACTAGTCCCTGCAATTTCGATGTCCTGAAGCATGAACACTTTCCTTTTAACCCTTTTAACTTCTCAGAGAAACTGCCATTTTGGGGGCCTCCTGGCGAGTTTGGCAGGGGTAGTGCACCCCCCAAATGACGCACCTGAATAAAGTCACTTTTATAAGGCATTACTAGTGAGACCAGACCGTGATATAAAAGGTATACTATATATATATATATATTCGTATGAGCTTAACATGCAGAAGTTACATAGTTATATTGTCACAGTCAGGTGCCTCAGCCAGTCGCGGCTGGCATCATCCAAATCGGTGAAGTTGCCTGGGCACCTGAAGCGAGGGCAGGAGTATAGAATATGGTCGGCCGTCTGCTCCTTGCCGTCGCCGCATTCGCAAATTGGGTCATCAGTGAGACCCCGCTTGTGTAGGGTGGCCCGGAAACGGCCATGTCCAGTTCTTAGTCGGTTCAGCTTGACCCAAATGAAAGTATAGGTGGATTGTTTTATTAAACTGTCTGCATACAAGCAGCGATGAGCAACACTACTCTTCCCAATACAACTCTATATTTTTCCTTGCACACATAAGCAGGCAGTGTTACGCAGTGGAGGAATAAGGCCACCGATGGTAAGGTTCCTCGGGTAAGTCTCACTGTGATGCATGCGCAGGTGCTGAAATAATCAAACAGAAGGCAAAAGAAAGGGGAAATAAAACAGTAATAAAACTACAAACAAAAAGAGCTGCTCTATGCAGCGTCCCACAACCACCTCTACCAGTACTGCTCAGGTCTTCAGCCTAAGCTTTGCTATTCCCTCACTATACTGTCAGGATGCCCAAGTTTGTCCCCGTTACTTACACATCTCTGTGATAAAGAGAGAAAGGATCGATGCTGTAAATCTCCCTCCCGATCAGAAAGGGCATTGTGTAGAGACGGTGGTACGCTGCCTCCTAGATGGACAGCCTTGATGGTAAGTGGAAACCGGAAGGTGACTATATTAGGGGGACCGGGTACATGCAACTACCCACAACAACTCCATTGCGATCAGCTGCGGGTCGGCCCTCTATTGGAGAAACCATGGCGACGAGTTGATTGCAGGGAGGAGGTCATGGCTACAAAGGGGAAGCAGCTACGTCAGTATGCCACTTTGCGCTGAACAAACTTAACTTGACAGCCGGAGCCTGTAGTTTGTTTTTACATGTGTGTAACAACAAACTCCCCGCCAGTTAGAAATATCACTGTTAGTAAGTTAGTTTCCTAGAAAGTAAACCTGCAAGACAGATTAGGTATTCCACTGCAGATTTTTTTTTCCCGTTTGGTATACAAAACCTAACGAAACACACAGTCCTTATATTTTAGAAAGCACTGTGGCACAGTGCCCACCCCATGTGTATTTTGTGTTAATGTTGGTGTATTGTCATTGGTTTCGCTTCAACTTTCGCCTCGCCACATTGTGATGTGACGTTAACTACCATTAGGCAATCAGGGGAAAGTAGCTGTCTCCTTTGCGAGGATGAAATAAAAATAAAATGGAGGAAAAGCTTGTGGTTCTGATTTCAGATTATCCAGAGTTGTATAATACAACTGTGATGAGTCAAAGGGATTTTGGTCTGTGATTCAGCCTCCCGACAGTAGATGGCATCAAACCAACTCGGGACTTCCCTTACCATGATCTCGTGACCATGGCAAAAGTCATCTTTTTGCGGGGTGGCACCTTCGTGAGAGGTGGAAGTACGAGTATGTAAATTCCAGCCACTGGAGTCAAGTGAAGGATAAGGACACTTGTCAGTTGGGGATTGGTGTTCCACTGACTACAGAGGCGGGACATTACATACTAAAGGGAACGTACTACTGTGTTCGGGGTTGGTCCGAAAGTAAAATAGGAGGAGTAACGGGTGGGGGGAGAGACTGGTTTAGTGCAGCGGGATTTTTAAAACAAAAAACACTAACATTTCTTTTGTCTTTTTTTTGTTTATGTATGGTTCGCCACGAAGACGATTAAAGACGAGTCATCACGGTTTGTTTTGGATTTCATCCCTGCACTCCTTCCCTCAAACCATTTTGTTTTCTTTTGTTATTTAATTATTTTGTTGTGTATAGATAATAAAAAAATTAATTATTTCATTTCTGTACACATAAATTACTGTCTGGACATTCCATTTAATACACTCTCGCCTCACAACAACATTAAGTAGGTCTGAAATCTGCTTTCATCAAATCGGAGCTCCTGTATCAGCAGATGATATTCGCCGTACCTTTTTTCTTTTCTTGAGGATGTCATAGACCCACAGCAATTTTTAAATGCAATATGTTTTTATTTTATTTTAAACACAATTGCCTAATATTTTGGTTAATTTTGGGGGGGATTTTGATGGTGTTTATTTTCTGGGGGGGGCTCAAGCCCCTGAGCCCCCTCAAGTCTGCATCTATGGTACATACTGATAGTGACTGTCTGCTGCAATTAAGCTCTAGCAGCATGTATGTTTTAATGGGGCTGCTTGAAAGCCAGATCAAGACAAAACTGCTAAGACAACGCGAAACATCTTTGAAACTATACCACGTGATTACTCTAGTCTGTACATATATTAAAAATAATGATCATTAGATTAGTTTTTTGTTAGTGCCTCATCCAGGCAGATTTGTCTAAGTCCAGGAGGATTTCAATTTATAAAAAAAATGTGAAAATTCATATCATGCTAATTCTTTTTAATCTGTTATGCCCCTTCTGAGCTTATTGTCTTGGTCCAGTGAAAACATAAGGCTATGACACAACTAGTATGTACAATTTTGTCTAGCATTCAATGTGATTGTGAATACCACTTAAGACTGGACTCTGTATGTGACCGAGCCAAAAGTATTCACCCCCCCCCCCCCCCCCCCCCCCCCCTTGGACTTTTCCACATTTTATTGTGTTACAACATGGAATCAAAATGGATTTAATTAGGAGTTTTTGCCACTGATCAACACAAAAAAAAGTCCATAATGTCAAAGTGAAAAATAAAATCTACAAATTGTTCTAAATTAATTACAAATATAAAACAGAAAAGAATTGAATCTTAAGTATATATCCCCTTTGCTATAACACACCTAAATAAGCTCTGGTGCAACCAATTGTCTTTAGAAGTCACATAATTAGTTAAATGGAGTCCACCTGTGTGCAATTAAGGTGTTTCACATGATTTCAGGTTAAAATGACCTGTCTCTGGGACATCCCACAGTTGATTAGTACATTTCTAACAAAAACTACATCATGAAGGTGAAGGAACATTCAAAGCAAATCCAGAATAAGGTTCTTCAAAAGCACCAATCAGGGGTAGGATATAAGAACATTTCCAAGGCATTGAATATCCCCCATAGCACAGTAAAGTCCATTGTTAAGAAATGGAGGGGATATAGCACAACTGTGAATCTGTCTAGAACAAGCCGTCCTCAAAAACTGAATATCTGGGTGAGAAGGGCACTATTCAGGGAGGCCACCAAGAGGCCTACGGCAACTCTAAAGGAGTTACAGTCTTCCACGGGTGCTTCACAAAACTGGCCTTTATGGGCCAGAAGGCATGTGGGAGACTCTGAGACCAAGGGGAAGAAGATTCTATGCTTTTTGGCTGCTACGCTAAGCGATATGTTTGGCGCAAGCCTAACACCACACATCATCGTGAGAACACCATCCCTACCACGAACTATGGTGGTGGCAGCATCATGCTATGGAGATGATTCTGTCCGTCAGGGCCTGGAAAGCTCGTGAAGATAGAGGGCAAAATGGATGCAGCAAAGTACAGAGAAATCCTGGAAGAAGACTTGCCGAAGTCTACAAGAGACCTGGGACTTGGGAGAAGATTCATCTTCCAGCAGGACAATGACCCCAAACATACAGCCAAAGCCACACTGGAGTGGCTTAAAAACAAAAAGGTCAGTGTCCTGGAGTGGCTCAGTCAAAGCCCGGACCTCAATCCAATTAAGAATATGTGGAAAGAGTTGAAAATTGCTGTTCACCAAAGGACCCCATCCAACTTGACGGAGCTTGAGTAATTTTGCAAAGAAGAATGGGTAAAAATTGTAGTGTCTGGATGTGCAAAGCTGGTAGAGATTTATCCAAATAGATTGTAATTGCTGCTAAAGGTGACTCTAATAAATATTGACTCAAGGGGGTGAATACTTATGCAATCAATTATTTTCTGTTTTATATTTGTAATTAATTTAGAACAATTTGTAGATTTTATTTTTCACGTTGACATTATGGACTTTTTTTGTGTCGATCAGTGGCAAAAACTTCAATGATCAACACCAAAATTGTTGTTGTTTTAAAGCTTGCAGTCATGACACTTTGAAGTAGGAATTAATCTGTTATATACACAACCTACTCCACACATTTAAAGCAAAAACAAAAAGAAAGTCTCTGTGAGGTTCCTTGGTCAGGTAGTGAATTTCAAGCAAAGACTCAACCATGAAGACCAAGTAGTTTTCAAAGCAAGTCAGGGATAAAGTCATTGAAAAGCACAGATCAGGAGAAGTGTACAAATAATTATGGAAGTCTCTGAATATCCCTGTGAGCACAGTCTACTCAATCATCAAGAAATGAAAGGTGCATTGTACCACCCAGACACTGCCTAGATCAAGCCGTCACTCCAAACTGAGCAGCCGGGCAAGGAGGAAACTGGTGAGGGATAACTTTAAAAGAGCTACAGAGTTCAATGGCTGAAATGGGAGAAAATGTGCATCATTCAACAATATCCAGAACACTTCACAAAAGTAACCTGCATGGCAGGGTGGAAAGAAGGAAGCCATTACTAAAAATAAGCCATCTCAAAGCCCGCGTGGAGATTGCAAGAAAGCACCCTAGTGATCCTGCAAATATGTGGCAAAAGGTGTTGTGGTCGGACGAGACCAAATTGGAACTTTTTGGTCTAAATGCCAAGTGTTACGTTTGGCGCAGACCCAACAAAGCACACCTCCCAGTCAACACCATTTCTACAGTCAAGCATGGTGGTGGCAGCATCATGCAATGGGGGTGCTTCTCCTCATCAGGGACTGGAAAGCTTTTTAGAATTGAAGTAAAAATTAATCGAGCAAAATACAGGCAAATACTAGAGGAAAACCAGTTTCAGTTTTCTAAAGACTTAAAACTGGAGCGAAAATTCATCTTTCAGTTGGATAATGATCCAAAGCACAAGGCCAAAGCTTCACTGGAGTGGCTTAAGAATAAGAAAGTGAATGTCCTTGAGTGGCCCAGTCAAAGTCCTGACTTGAATCCTATTGAGAATATGTGGAAAGACTTGAAAACTGCTGTCCAGAAGTGATCCCCAAGCAACTTGAGAGAGCGTGAGCAAATCTGCAAAGAAGAATGGACACAAATTGCACCAAGCTGGTGTGCAAAGTTGGTAGAGACTTACCCAGGTCTGAATACTTATGCAATCAACATATTTCAGTTTTTTCTCTTTAGTTTTTTCTGGCATTTACTGTAACTTATCTTACCCTTAGAAGTCTTCAGTTTGAGCATTCAAGTTTTGAATAAAATATTAAGTTTAAAAAAAGGGTGAATGCCTGCTGGGTCCCTGTCCACCAGCAGAGGGTGAATGCCTGCTGGTATCACTTCCCCCACCAGCAGAGGGTGTATAATCACTTTGTAATTTCACAAAATGGGACACCATAGGAAGGGTCTGAATACTTTTGCAAGGCAGTATGTGTGTGTGTAAATTATATATATATATATATATATATATATATATATATATATATATATATATATATATATATATATATATATATATATATATCTACAGGATGGGCTCTCAGGTCTCGGTTGGGTGAATTTTTGTAATAAGTTAGTGACCAATCGGGACAACAGAAACGTTGTCTTGCAGATTATGGCCCTTGTGTTTCAATAGGTATCAGTACGGTTGAGCCATGTGCGGGATTAACCGTGCACCACCCCGCCCCCCCCCCCCCCCCCCCCCCCCCCCGAATTAATTTGGGCCAGCCTGCATAGTGAAGTGATACAAAGAACTCGGGTACGGGCAAACTCGAGTTTTACAAAAACATGGAAATGTTTTTGATAATACGTCACTAATCATGGAACCCCATGTCTTAGCAACAGTCTCTATGAAAGCATTATGCAATGTGGAATCAGGATGAAACGTTATCACTGATTACTGTTTGTAGAGATCGGGTCATTCAAAGTCAGCATCAAGGATATTTTCGAATTCTTAAAGTGTTTCAAAATATAAGTCAAGTTCTGCTTTCTGTGGGTGAGAGTAGGAATGAGCTCCAATGTAGGGAAAACCATTAAAATTTTTTAATAGGAATACAGAAAAATCAAAGACCACAATAACAAAAGCGGAAACAATCTCAAAACGTTCTGCTATAATGACAGATTAGATGCAATTTTAGGACACCGTCCAATATCACAAGACAGTCGGCAGTGAATCTTCTGGAAAAGTATCCATTGCCTTGTTTAGTGATAACAATGTTACAATGTCAATAACAATGATACAGTAATCTGGTTACTGTCTGGCCTTGTCCAGCTCATGTAATAACTCAAGAAACTCAGGAAACCCTGGAAAACATTTTTTTTTTTTTAGCCAGCTCGCGTTGCGCCTCAACTCGAGTATTGGAAAATTCAGGCTAACCGGGGGCTCTTGAGTGCACTCGAGTTGGTTTGACTATGGAAACGAGGTGATAGTAAGAATAAGAAATTGGAAGCAAGTTAGGTTGTAGCATAAACACCCCCCACACAAATCCAACCCAGACCAAGTTTTTTTTTTTTTTTTTTTTCTCTTTTGCATTAAGTTTTATACGGAATAAATAATGGCAGTATGGTAAACAAGTACGTAATTATTTAACAGGCCTTTCTCTTTACTAATTTAAACCGTGTTCTAAGTATAAGCACTGTAACAGGATATTCATAATAAGCCGGTTACTATTTTGGGGTATTATTTCTTGTCTTATTATCACGCTGTAAGATATAATACATACAAGCTATACATAGTTCATAATAGCTATACAGATGCAACAAAATAAGCATATTCCTTTTATCATATCGTAAAATATGTACCCATAGGTGCTCGTCATTTTAAGAGTTTATGTATAGAGTTTCTTACAAGTTGCGATGGTGACCAAATTTGTGTGAGTAGTATTGCTGTGTAGAAATGTAGCTTAAAATGAACAGTTGCGATATTAACAAAATGTTGTGAAAATCATTTTAATGAAGTGTTGTAAGTGCAGCAAAAAGCTTGATATTTAAACAAAATGGGGAGGGAAAAGGTTACCATATCAAGCCAAAAAAAAGTCCTATTTGTGCACTCCAATAAACCAATATTATTTTTCACCAGTCGTAGATGTAGAGTGCCTAAATAAAGTTTTGAGTCAACACGAACAGAGTCCGAGTCCGAGTCACGAGTCCGAGTCCTTGAAACTAATTTTCATTAAACTAGTGGTAGTAATGGGGGAACAGTTTACCTAATGAACATTGTCTGATATCCCTCAGGAAACATGCACAAATAATATATATATATATATATATATATATATATATATATATATATATATATATATATATATATATATATATATATATATATATATATGATTTAATTTTTTTTCTAGCTAGATTATTCTATTTACATGCTTTTTTGGAATATTGTTTGAATGTACCTGACGTTTTATAGATAAGCTTCAAGTTCAAGTTTGTGGATGTTGTTTTTCACTTTGATAGATGCCGTGATCTGGACTATAGAGGCAGTGTAGTGTTAGAAAGTGGTACATCGTCAGAATGTAGTACACGTACCAAAATTTGCAATGCCAGAAAGTGGTATGCTGTCAGATTGCAAGTAGTAAAATGTCAGATTTTGGTACATGTGCAATCAATTGCTATCTGATGGGTATTTTCCTATTGTCAAAAAGAGCTACATTTACCATTCATTATACTTTTTTTTTTTTTTTTTTGCAAACTTAAACTGGAAAGAAAAAACAATTCACGATTAGTCCACCACAAAGTTGCATAAGTAAAAAAAAATGTACAAGACCCAATGTATTACTTATGATAAATATTCACATACTACAGTATTTTCATAATGGTGGAAAAATATGTTAAATGACATTTAAAAACGACATAAAAGACAGGAAAATGTGATACATTCAGTTAAAAAAGATTTGAAACATGAAACGTACCAGATGTGAATGGTCGCTTCCCTGCTGTCTAAGCAGAAGTTGTTTAGGTATGAGCCAATGAGTGCAGTGCACTGAGTTCCTGAGACAAAGTGCCCGCCCCTGTGTATATTATCTGTTATGTGTTGCGTGTGGTGTGTTTAAATGTTGGTTGGGTACACGGGATATAAACGGGTCTGTGTAACACGAGTGTTTAAAAATGTATATGTGTATTTAGGCACGAGGATTGCACAGCACTTCACGTGCAAGTAAAATGTAGTAATATGTGAGCACGGGGAATTGCACTTTATTAATTCACGTGCTGGGATTCAAGTGAATAATTAATTGGTAATTGAATCCTAGCACAACAGTATATATAGATGCACGTTGTCACATACTCGCGGTTGGGTGTTCGGGAGTGGAGAACGGGAGATAGAGATAGAGAAGTGTAAATATAGATTTCAATTGTTTGTGTAGCGTTCGTCCACTCTGTGTTTTGTCCGTGTCTATTCGTTTTGTTTGTCTGTTTATTTTGGCGCGAAGTGCCGTGTCCTGTCTTTTGTTTGTTAAACTCTTTTATTTTACAATAAACCGGCGCCAGCCAGCGCCATCATCATTTCATTTCATCCGTCCTGTGTTTTGTGTATTTCATTTATTTTCCTGGTTCTGACACCGCCCACTTCGGCCGTCTCTGTGACAGTTCCACTTTAACATGTACCTGAAAAGAACACTAGGCTTGTACATGTGGAAGGCCTCTCCAGGTCTCCGTCTAACCATTAGACGACAGGTGTTGGGCAAAGCTGAAAATTGGACTCATCTGGGGGTGCTTCAGCAAGGCTGAAATCGGGCAGATTTGTCTTTTTGGTACAACTGCACGTGAATTAATAAAGTGCAATTCCCCATGCTCACATATTACATTTTACTTGTACGTGAAGTGCTGTGCAATCCTCATGCCTAAATACAAATATACATTTTAAACACTCGTGTTACACAGACCCGTTTATATCCAGTGTACCAATGACTATACACCAACATTTAACACACCAGACGCAACATATAAACAGAAAATACACACAGGGGCGGGCACTTCGTCACATATACCCCCCCCCCCCCCCCAGGCAAAGCACATATGGCCTCAATGGCCACCTCCCCGCTTAAAATCCCAAAAGTCTCTCTCATAGTCCTGGGCCAAGAACAGGGACTTTAAGGGGTAGATGGGTAGCAATGTTTCCAGTAGCCATGCTGCTACTGGCCATGCTGTCAGCAGATGTGCTGACAGTGGGGCGAATCTCTCCTCCCTCTGTACCACTGGTAGCGGAAATGCTCTCAGACACTCCTTCAGCCGGGGCAAGTCCAGCAGCAGAAAAGCTGCTGGGGTTGGTGGTCTCCAGACCTCCCCCAAGATCTCCGGCAGCGAAACTGCTGTGGGGGAAGATGGTCTCCTGACCTCTACCCCCTTTTCATAGCAGGCAGCTCCCTCTGGTGGGGATCCAGACACACTGACCCCTGCGGCCAAGCAGAGCTGACTGCAACCCCTGGCGAAGCAGTTCCAGCGACCCCAGGTGATGCGGTGCGACAGGCAGCCCCAGGCGATGCGGCGATACCAGGCAGGCATCCTTGGACGAAGTGAGGCAGGCATCCTTGGGCGAAGTGAGGCAGGGAGTCAGGACAAGCTGGGGTGCGGGTGTTGGCCCTCTTCTCGGCCACTGCGGCTGGGCGGTTCTTCCCCGTGCTTCCCTTAGCAGCCTATGCAAGGGCTGCTGAGGACCACCAGCATCCAGTCCTGGTCCTTCTGGTGAAGTGAGAGGCAGCTCCTGCTCCTCTCCCCCTGATGATGATGGAGGCAGAGGCAGCTCCAGCTCCTCTCCTCATGATGGTGGGGGAAGTGATACCAGCAGGCATTCATCCTCTGCGCAGGTATTCACCCTCTGCTGGTGGACAGGGACCCAGCAGGCATCCACCCTCTGCTGGTGGACAGGGACCCAGCAGGCATCCACCCTCTGCTGGTGGACAGGGACCCAGCAGGAATTCATCCTCTGCTGGTAGAGGAGGCAGAGGTAGCTCTTGCTGCTCTGCTCCTGCCGATGGAGGTGGCGGAGGCGTGTAGTCTCCTGCTGCTGAAGGTGGCAGCGGGGTGTAGTCTCCTGGACGGCGGAGATGGGAGCGGCGTGTAGTCTCCTGGCGGCGGAGGTGGGAGCGGAGTGTAGTCTACTCTCACTTTCAGGGGACTGGTGCGGCTCTCGCTTACTTGCAGGGAACTGGTGTGGCTCTCCCTCACTTGCAGGGGATGATAGCGGTGGGGCCTCTCCCTGTGGCACTGGAGACGGCAGCCACGGCTCATCTCCCTCTGACGCTGGAGACAGCTCCTCGCCCTCTGTCTCTGGAGGCAAAACCAGCAGGCATTCTTCCTCTGCTGATGGAGTCTTGGGTGGTGGACGCTTTGCCTTCCTTCTCCCCTTCCTCTCCTGGGCCACTTCCTCCTCTCCCTCTTGGTAGGGGCAGCGGAAGAGACAGTTGGCGAACAGATGGTCCTGTCGCAGAGGAGACAACCCGGCGATGGCTTTTTAAATCGCCGTGGATGTCTGGCCCTTAGGCAGCACTCCTCCTCCCTGTCCTTCACCTCTTTATCCTCCTTCCATCCCATTTTATTTATTCATATTTTTTTTTTTTTTTGTAACCCTGCTCTGATCTGACGCTTGGAAGCGATGTTGTCCCGTTTCTGACACCACGTGTCACAAAGACTGCCGGAGTGGGTGGCGTCAGACCAGAGCCAGGAAATAAACAAAGAGAGAGGTGGAGTTTGGTGGAGCTGAGCGAATGGTCTCGCTCAGCATTTAATAATTTATACAAGCAAAAAATAAAAGGTTGCAAAGACAAACAAGACACTGGACACGGCACATTCGCCAAAACAAAAAGACAAACAAAACGGACTATACAGACAAAACACGGTGAGCTTCTGTTTAAAGATTATTATTATTATTATTATTATTATTATTATTATTATTATTATTATTATTATTACCTCCGTCCCAATCCCGTTCTGCACTCACCGAACACACAACCCTGAGTGAGTGAAAACATGCTGCTTTTATGCAGCTGTACCGAGACTCGACTGCTAATCAATCATTCAATTGGAGTCGCGGTACAACTGCACGTGAATTAATAAAGTGCAATTCCCCCTGCTCACATATTACATTTTACTTGCATGTGAAGTGCTGTGCAATCCTCGTGCCTAAATACAAATATACATTTTAAACACTCGTGTTACACAGACCCGTTTATATCCCATATACCAATGATTATACACCAACATTTAACACACCACGCGCAACATATAACAGAAAATACACACAGGGGCAGGCACTTCATCACACCCTCCCATATAAAAGAGGGTGCCTTTGCCTCTAGGAAGGCATGTAGGAGTCCAGGAAGCAGATGTGTGTGCATCAGAGGTGAAAATATCTTTAATTTCTTACCTCTACTGTATTATTGTTGAGTCATCGTTCCACCCCCCACCTCATTAAAGTATTGCTCCGGTTTTTAACAGCATGTTTTAGATTCTTACATATTGCTTTGGAAGAAAGCATGGGAAAGGGACGGGATGAGACTGGGGGCACACTTTGCTAATTTAATTAATACATGTTGAATGACTTGCAGTAGGAGAATAGTGCAGTATTCAGTTACGCAATACTGCACAGTTCTACTGTAGGCATTCATTTGAGTTTTCTAGTTGAGATGGAATTTTGATGTCTCAGATTTTTAATTTTAGTATATAATAACACAGCAGTTTAAAAATTAAACAATTGAGTGTCTTTATTGCAGATGATAACTCATTATTTGCTTTATATTGCCACCTCAGAAAATGTTAAATGTGCAAAAAGCCAGATTTTAAAAGAGATCAGCTATTAATATTACCATTTAAACGTAATAAACATATAAATCGGAAAAATTAAAATTCATGATTGTTTATTTTATTTTTGAATGGTGCTAACACAGCCCAATACATCGGTCTATTCTGCTAGTATTATCTTGCCGAGCACACCGATGCAGTTTTTGTACTTTAAAAAAAAAAAAAAAAAAAGTTGATTTGTAACGGCAGCAAATGTTTTACCGGTACACAATACTAGCTTACTTTCACCTCTGGTGTGCGTGTGCAAAATATTCAGAACTTGTGTGGTTTAGTAGTTTACTGTGTGTAACGCCACCATATTTATATTGTGTTTTTGTTCTGTTGTTGGACAAACAGCTTAGCTGTTCCAATCTGTTAGTTAGGGTTCAGTTTTGTGAACAAAAAAACAAAAATCAAACCATCCAGGAAAGTAGTATTTGTTTTTCTTTTGAGTTGATGCCCAAATGGATATTTTTAAGGTTGTTTTCTAAGAAGTTATGTTATACCTTGCTATAATATTACTTATGTAGTTTTCCAATCCTGAGGAATAAGTGAACACAGATTAAAGGTAACATTATTCACCTGCACACCAGAACCCAGTGTGACGTTTATATGTTTTCTCTCTTGAACAGGTTGACAGAACAGAGATTATCCGAAGCAGTATAAACCCAGTCTTCTCCAAAGTGTTCACCGTAGACTTTTACTTTGAAGAAGTTCAACGGCTACGGTATGAGGTTTATGACATCAGCAGCAGCCACAATGGACTGAAAGATGCAGACTTCCTTGGTGGAATGGAATGCACACTTGGCCAAGTAGGTATTGTGAAGTTTCATTTAGACCCTTTAGCTTTAAGGAACTGGAATTGTATGACAATAACAGCCTCTAAATTGCTATTCTACATATCCAATTATACTGTGATATGTGAACTAATTATTGAGCAAACCCGTAAATGGTAAAGTGTAAGTCAATTTCAGGATACATTTTTTACTTTAGAAAGCTTCTTGATTATAATATGCTAATATTTCACCTTTCAGTTGATGGTTTAGTTCCAGCACGGGGACATACAAAGTGAATTTCAGTCTCACTGAGGCACTGTGTCAAATAAATATTGAGTTCTCACATCACTCTCACAGCTTAAATTAGTTAGCATTTCAGAAGGAAGTCTTAAAAATATGCAATACCTCTTTGACCTCTAGAACTTGGTTTACTTAAGGGAGGTGATCAGTGTGAATTGCCACTGTCCCTGTCTGAGACATAACTGCGTAATAGTGATAGCATTTCTCCAGCTCCAGCAATACATTGTCAATACAGAACCCCTTGTCTGCTACAGTGCAATATTAGTTCCAAAGGACCACTCTACTGTATGGAAGTTTCAAATTCATTGTGCTACAGTTGATTATCTCTGGTCTACTAATGGCTCTGCTATAGTTTCCTTACGATAATACACAGGCATTATTATATAGATATCCCAAATGGTGTTCAGTACACTTTTCTTATAGGGAACTAAATCAATGTTTTGCACTGTTTTTATTCACAGTTTACTAACTAAAACAATTAGTAGTTTAGGCTGGGATGAGGGCATGCTGGGAAAGATTTTAGTTACATTTTCATTGGTAGTATACTTATTTGAGTTGTCTATTAAGAATTGCTCTGTTTTGTTTTACAAGGACATCACTCTTGGTGTGCAAATTTCTTCCTGAGAGCCACAGCTGTGCATTTCAATAACTCTACTGAAAAATAATATGTTAAGTGCATGAAACATTGAGCAATAGAAACTTAGCATGAGCATAGTACATCGCATGTATATATATATATATATATATATATATATATAATATTATATTATACACATAATATACACACACACACACACACACACACACACACACACACACACACACACACACAGTGCCTATAGAAGGTCTACAGCCCCTTTCAAAATTATAGCCTGGAATTAAAATGCATTAAAATAGTTTTTTTGTTTTTCTTTTTTCATTTATTTACACATCCTACCCCACAACTTCCAAGTGAAAAAAATATTCTAGAAATTTGTAGAACATTAATTAAAAATAAAAACTGAAATAACTTGGTTGGATGTGTCCACCCCCTTGTAATAGCAATCCTAAATTAGCTCAGGTGTAACTAATTGTCTTCAAAATCACACAAATTAAGTGGCCTCCATCTGTCTTAAATTGTAGTGATTCATGATTTCAGGATAAATTCAGCAGTTCCTGTAGGTTCTCTCTGCTGGGTAGTGCATTTCAAAGCAAAGACTCAACCATGAGGACCAAGGCGCTTTTAAAAGAACTCCAGAACAAAGTTTTTGAAAGGCACAGATCAGGGGATGGGTTTAAAAAAAAAAATAACAAAGGCCTTGAATATCTCTTGGAGCATGGTCAAGATGATTATTAAGAAGTGGAAGGTGTATGACACCAGCAAGACCCTGCCTAGATCAGGCCGAAACTGGATGACCGAGCAAGAAGGAGACTGATCAGAGAGGCTACCAAGAGGCCAGTGGCAACTTTGCAAGAGCTACAGGTTTTTATGGACAAGACTGGTCAAAGTGTGCATGCGACAACAATATCCCAAGCACTCCACAAAACTGGCCTGCATGGTAGGGTGGCAAGAAGGAAGCCATTACTCAAGAAAACCCACCTTGAATCCCATTTGAAGTATACAAAAAAACACTCAGGAGATTGTGTAGCTATGTGGCAAACAGTTTTGTGGTCGTCCGAAACTAAAATGGAACTATTTTGCCTAAATTCTAAGCGTTATGTTTGGCCCAAACCCAACAGAGCGCATCACCCAAAGCACACTATCCCTACTGTGAAGCATGGTGGTGGCAGCATCATGTTATGGGGATGTTTTTCACCGGAAGGGACTGGGGCACTTGTCAGGATAGAAGGGAAAATGAATGGAGCAAAGTACAGAGAAGTCCTTGAGGAAAACCTGCTGCTCTCTGCAAGAAAGCTGAAATGGGACGGAAGTTCACCTTTCAGCATGACAACATCCCAAAGCACACAGCCAAAGCAACATTGAAGTGGCTAAGGAACAAAAAAGTAAATGTCCTTGTGTCCCAGTCAGGGCCCCAATCTAAATCCAATCGAAAATTTGTAGCATGATTTGAAGATTGTTGTCCATCAACGCTCCCCAAGGAACTTGACAGATTTTAAAGAAGAATTGTCAAATATTGCCAAATCTAGGTGTGCAAAGTTGGTAGAGACCTATCCCAATAGACTCACAGCTGTAATTGCTGACAAAGGTGCTTTCACCAAGTATTAACTCAGTGGTACTAACTAAATAAAAACTTTTTTCCCCTTAACGGTGTGGAGTATGGTGTGTAGATAAGTGGAATGGAATAAAAATCCTCATTTAAATGCATGAAACTCTGAGGCACTGACAAAACAAAATGTGAAAAAGTTCAACGTTCATATATATGGAAGAAGGCTATATTTTCATCCTGAGCTTTTCTTAAAAAAAAAAAAAAAAAAAAGCATAATACCTCTAGAGGAAAATATACTTGAACTTTGACCCATTCGACTCTTCGAGACCATCACTTTCAGTTCAAACACAAAATGCCTTATTTTCAATCACTCGACAACACCCACCGTACATAAATGTTTATTAATGATCAACAAAATGAGAATACATAAAAAAGCAAAAGATGTAAAGAAGGTACATTCATATCTCAGAGAAACTGAAGAAATGGATAACGTACAGCACTGAAACACTACGTTTAAAAAAAACGAACTGTAATACTGAACCTCGTCGTCTTTAATATTAGCATCACAAGGGTATCCATGTATTATAAAAAAATAATAGATGGGCCTCTTCAGTGAGTTACAGGAAAGCAATTCCATCTCGGGTTTCTATTACCTTCGGACTCGTAATTTATGACGTCAAAGAAACCTTGGATGAAATTATTTTCCTGTAACTCGCTGAAGCCCCTCTATTAGTCTATATATATTCTATATATGGGTTTCAGTGAGTTACAGGAAAATAATTCCGTCTTGGGTTTATGTGACGTCATAAACTACAAGATCATGTGATAGGACGGCATGTGGTGACGTCAGGACAGATGCAAGAAGAATAACAGGCACTGCAGGTACGGTGCAATGGCGGTTGCGCCATTTTATTTTCAAATAACAAAAATAAATAAAAGGTTTTAAAAAAAGACTTGCTCACAGAGCACAAAAATAACAGGTAAACAAAAACAAATCACAAACACAAGTCAGGCTGGGCAGATCGCTTTCACTGATCTTGGTTGGTATTTCAGATTTCTATCTCGATCCTCACTCACGCTCTTTCCTCCTCTGAACACCCATCAGAGTTCAGAGAGCTGCAGGGTTTTTATACAGGTGACCATCTCCTGATTTAGCAACAAAGTAATCACTTAATTAATTCGGGAGATGGCCACCTTCTGCACGAGGTATTTTATCATTCCTGGCAGAGGATGAGTTGCCGACCTTGCCTGTGCCAGAACACACCCAAACAAAACAATAATAAAACAATGCGGCTACACCATCATAAATACCATGAATAAATAAATAAATATACATGGCTTTCACTGTCATTTAAACAAATCCAGTACAATAAATAAAACATAATAAACAAACACAAAATAAACTGCACAGGGGCGGAGGGGGAAAACCCGGTCTAAAAATAAATACTGTACAGGGCTGCTCGCCCTGTTGCAGACCATGTCCATATCTGGGGCGAGTGGATATTGGATTTATATATATATATATATATATATATATACAGTGCCTTGCAAAAGTATTCAGACCCCTGACCAATTCTCTCATATTACTGAATTACAAATGGTACATTGAAATTTCGATCTGTTCGATATTTTATTTTAAAACACTTAAAATCAAAATCAATTATTGTAAGGTGACATTGGTTTTATGTTAGGAAATATTTTCACGAAAAATAAAAACTGAAATATCTTGATTGCATAGGTATTCAACCCCCACACATGAATATTTGGTAGAGCCACCTTTTGCTGCAATAACAGCTTTAAGTCTTTTGGCATAAGTATGTACCAGCTTTGCACACAGTGTCGGAGTGATTTTGGCCCATTGTTCTTGGCAGATTTGCTCCAGGTTGTTCAGGTTGGTTGGACGATGCTTGTGAACCGCAATTTTCAAATAGTGCCACAGATTCTCAATGGGATTGAGATCAGGACATTGACTGAGCCACTGTAGGACATTCACCTTTTCGTTCTTGAGCCACTCCAGTGTTGCTTTGGCCTTGTGCTTGGGAACATTGTCCTGCTGAAAGGTGAATTTCCTCCCAAGCTTCAGTTTTTTAACAGACTGAAGTAGATTCTCTTGCAGTATTTTCCTGTATTTTTCTCCATCCATTCTTCCTTCAATTGTAACAAGATGCCCAGTCCCTGCTGATGAGAAGCATCCCCACAGCATGATGCTGCCACCACCATACTTCACTGTAGGGATGGTTTGTCTTGAGGCATGGGCAGTGTTAGGTTTGCGCCACACATAGCGCTTTGAGTTTTGGCCAAAAAGCTCTATCTTGGTCTCATCTGACCGCAAAACCTTTTCCCACATCGCGGCTGGGTCACTCTCATGCTTTCTGGCAAACTCCAGACACGCTTTCAGATGGTACTTTTTGAGTAACGGCTTCTTTCTTGCCACCCTCCCATAAAGGCCAGTATTATGCGGAGCTCTTGATATGGTTGACTGGTGCACCATTACTCCACTCCCAGCCACTGAACTCTGTAGCTCCTTCAAAGTGATTGTTAGCCTCTCTGTGGCTTCTCTCACAAGTCTCCTTCTTGTTTGAGCGCTGAGTATTGAGGGACGGCCTTTTCTTGGCAGTGCCTGGGTGGTGTGATGCAGCTTCCACTTCCTGATTATTGATCCAACTGTGCTCACTGGGATATCCAAACACTTGGATATTATTTTGTACCCTTTCCCTAATCTATGCATTTGTATAATTTTATCTCTAACTTCTGTAGAATGCTCTTTGGTCTTCATTTTCCTTCAGATTCACAGCCTTACCAATGATCCTTCAACAGTGGGGTTTTTATCCAGAAAATGTGACAGCAACTTTAATGGTTCACAGGTGGAGGCCATTGGTAAGGTAATTTTGTCCTCGTTTGGGCAATTTCTTTCATCGGTGCAAACTGGGAGCTTCCACAGCACAGGGGTTGAATACTTATGCAAGCAAGATATTTCAGTTTTTTATTTTTCTTAAAAATATTTCCCAACATAAAACCAATGTCACCTTACAATAACTGATTCTGAGTTTCAGTGTTTAAAAATAAAATATCAAACAGAATGAAATTTCAAAGTACCATTTGTAATTCAGTAATATGAGAGAATTGGTCAGGGGTCTGAATACTTTTGCAAGGCACTGGATATATAATCTATCAGGGGCGCCGCCACTAGGGGGGCCATAGGGGCCATGGCCCCTACACTTTTCTGATGGGGGGGGGGTGAGTATATATTTTGGCCCCCTTACTTTTACTCTGAAAAAATAAAGCTGACAATTTTTTTTTTATGTCCTCAGTGTAGCGACGTGGCGCTGTTGTGTATTAACGTGTTTTTTTCTTAAACGGTGGTTCATTTAAATTAAAACTCATTTTCTATAGTTATGGGAAAGGAAAACAGAAGTGAACACAACAGCATCTTAGCTGGATGTGGCCAGATTGGATTGTATTACTTGAAAAAGCGTAAAATACACGTGCACATTGTAGTATTCATTGGAAGACACAGTAACAAGAGTGCAATATTTACTTGTGTGTGTTTCTCCTTACTGTTTTAGTGTTAGAAATATGACTCTTTCAACAAAAACTTTGAGTTCACATATTTTAAGTGTGCAAAACATCATTCGCTGGAGTAAAATAAAAGACTCATTAAGTCAATCTGGCTGTTAATCATTTTTTTTTAAGTCGGCACAAATGCCATTTTTAAGGCAAGTTGTTTGGGTAGGAATATACGTCAGTACATATATGTGTGCAGACATTATTACAGCTGAGATGAAAAGCATTCCCAGTATGGACAAATTAAATACAACTTCTTACTGTTTCTTACCTTTGTGTGTTTCCTAAGCCAGATGTTTGAGAATTAAGCCAGGGTTTAATTCTGATAGCTTCTAACCTCTTTTTGTCTTGTTTTTCTGTACAGATTATATCCCAGAGAAAACTCTCCAAGTCATTACTGAAACATGGGAACACAGCAGGGAAATCCTCAATAACCGTAAGAATATTTTCTCAAAGGGCTTCTCAAATGAATATTACAAAATAAAAAAAAAACTTCCTAAGAATCTAAGTACCTCTTTTCAGGGGTTTTTTGGTTCAAATTTGACAAATGTAAGACAGAACAAGCATTTTACAATAGTTGTAGCTAACAAAATGATTTCATAAACCTTAATTCAATATATGGAACTACATTGGGTCAGAAAACAAATGCGATAGACTATTAATTATTTATTAAAACAGACTAACATTCAGTAACATTCTTTGGCCTTTGGCCTCACCTTTCAAAGTCCCCTGCCCATGAATTAGCTTGCAGATAAGTGGAGAGCCTGGCCGTAGGGAGCCATGGTCATGGGGGCAGGATAGCTGCCCTCTCCCATTACACAAAGCCAAAAAAGCAGGTGGAGGCTGGGGGGTGGAGGGGGTGAGTGCTGGCACGCAACAGGGTCATAGTGGATTGAGGCAAAATATAAATCCTTTCCTTGCCAATGATTGGATATGTTGTTTATTGAGGGATGAATAAGGAACCAGTTATTCAATTTATGATTTATGAGTTTGGTATTGGAAGTGCCTAAAGTTTGCTTGATATTAATGGGATTTGAACTTAGGTTAAAGCAAATTCGGGAGGGGGGGAGGAATAGAAGAATTTAATTTAAATTACTGGAAGTGCAAGAATACCTGAAAGCAAGACTTGTGGTTCTTTAAAAAAATGCACATTTTATATCTATATGATGAATTTAGGTTCATGACATGACAAGATTTATACATTTATTTTGTTTTCAACAACAATTCTAAGCATGTTCTGTATGCTTTGAGCTGAGATTTTCAGTTAAGCATTACATATAAACATATAATTCCTCAACATAACACCCATTTATGTGTAAATATATGCTCTGTTTTCAGTAGAAATAATGTAAAACAAGAATATCACTACTTAAATCTGTCTAAAGCTGCTTTCACACTGATGCTTCTACCCGTGTCCCGACCCGGGTCACAATCCTGCGTAGTGTGAAACCACGTGCCCGTGTCAGACCGGGGTTGACCTGGGTTGGCAGTGACCAACCTCAGGATCAGTTGAGACAAAATGCATGATGTGCATTCGTAAACGGACAACGTAACAAACAGCCACACCTGTTTAGATGTATTTCTGTTGATTGAGACAGCCCATGAGCCAGATTACAGCAAGGATGAAGAAATACTTGCTCTTATCAACATTTGAGTCGACTATTCAACCCAGAGAAGACTGGATGGAAGTGCCCGTAACAAGCTGCTTCCAGGGCATTGTGTACGCATATTGTGCTTCAGTTACGCAGGTCGAGTCTGCTTTTTCAAAAAGCAGTGTGAAATCGCAAAGTCGACTCGCATGACACTGGGCTGCGGCCCGGGTAGGGTTCGAACCAGGTAGAACATGCCAGTGTGAAAAAGGCTTAACAGTATAATGAGAATAATCAAAGACTTGTTGTATATTGGTTATTATTCAGGTTTTGAAGACTAGACCATAGTCTTCTTTAAATTACAATTGAATACTTTGTACATTTTCTTGACAATATAGGGGTTTGTCAGAAAGAAGAAAATGAATGCTTTCCACCTATGGACAGGGAATTATTAGTTATTAAAGCATTACCACTGGTATACACATTCCTCATATGAGCAATTTATTTGAGTCAGTGACAAAGTGAGTGAATTTCTTCTTTCTTTTCCTATAATACTTTACAAGTGATAAAAATTCTTAAATAGCAAATATATTACCAATTCATAATAAATACAAATAATAATACAAATGTTACCAATTCATAATACATGTAACCCTTATTCTAACCCTGAACTTTGTATTGCCTACGTTATCACACTTTCATGACTTTAGCAGTAAGATATTGATGTTGTATCTTGGGTCTACTGAAATAAATATTGCTAGTTTGGCAGGCAGATGAAGGATCCCTAAATGGATCCTTAGCTTGCAGGAGTCCTGTACCTATTGCTGTGTGGGCTCTCTAAAACATACTCTGCTCTTAATCTGGAGCTCATCAGACAGAGCTCTATGGTCCCTGCAAGGCTGGCCAGTGGTCTTATCCTGCTAACTAAAGAAGCCATGGTTTTCTTGTTAAAATGATATGCATTGTTACAGCATGATAACATCTCAACCCATCCTGAAAAACGTAACTTATCTGCTGTACATAGCTCAGTTCCCTAAAAAGGAACTTGTCTTAGAAGCTACATGAAAACCACGTAACGTACTAAACAAAGGAAACAGGATTTACAACAGCCTGTAGTAGAGTACAATGAGATTCCTAGCAGTCTTATTAACCTACCTGTTCTCTTGCATGTAATTTTATAGGCATTTAAAAGTAGGCAAATAAAACAAGAAAGATTTCTTTTTAAATGCGACATTTGAAGGATTAGCCTAAACTTAATCTGAACAAAACACTAAATTCCAATTTAATTACAAACTGCGTTACTCTGTGAACAATCTGAAAATTGTACAAAGCACTATAAATAAGATGTAATTCTGAAGCTGGGGTGCATTTATTAATTTGTATTTTGTAGCATTTGTATTTATTAACTTGTTAATCAAATGATATGAGTTAATTCACACCAAAGAAAACAAAGGTCAACCAATTATTATTAAATATGTTAAGTAAATGTCTGCCTGTTGAAACAAAGGTAAATAGAGTGTGAGTTTGTGGATTATCGTTCTGATAAGCATGGTAAATCTAGTAAACATGTGGCTTACATTTTGGCATGAAAATGTCTCCATAATGTTTCTCCTGATGTTATGCAAATGAGGCAATGGGAGCTATGTAGATTTTGTGTCTTGAAGGATTGAGATATCACGCTAATCTTGTCACTCTGATTTTAATATGAGAATGCTATTGGTGCTTTGGCAGCATATGGCTAGGCCATTAGACTTTAATGAAGGAAAGTGAGACTGAGCAAAAATAAAGAATGCATAGTCAAAACATCAAGTCAAGCTCTATTGCCAGTCATTAAAAAGCACGATGACAGCATGAGAATATTGGTCTTGCACTGTAAAACTGTAAACATTCTCATTTAGGTGATTGCAGAAGAGCTATCGGGGGACGATGACTATGTCGAGCTTTCATTTAGTGCAAGGAAATTGGATGACAAGGTAAGAGATTACACTACGTCCTAATCACCTTATTCAAACCCATTATGCAGGATTTAATCAAAAAGTTCCCTTGTTGATAATTATTACAAAGACATTTTAAGACCTAAAGGCATATGGGCACTTCAGTTCCTTCCAGCCTAGGATTAATTAGAAAACGGTAGCTCAATAACGCAGGAAGAAATTCTGAATTGAATATATAAGTGAAATAAAGCCGCTTAAAGGAGACAAAATGACTACTTGATGTGGAATTTTATCCAGTACAAATTGATTTGGTTTTACTAAATCCTTAATGGGTGCTTTATGTGGGGAAATTTTTTTTTATCCCTTTTGTTACCAACTTGTAAAACAACTTAAACACCTTGCAGATTCACTTTGAGTCACTGCAGCCCTGGCTGGAGTCCCAAAAAATTTGACAACAGAACTGGCAAAACATTGCAGAGAAAGTGTGGGGTAAAATAATAATTGGGCACACTAAAATAAAAAAGAAATTAATAAATACATTTAAAAAAATCAACACCTGCTCCTAATTATTGCCAGTAAGTTCTCTCCCGACGTCATTGGCTAAGGGAAGTATTCTGTTTACCTGCGATGATTCAGCTCCTCAATTAGTGGGTTTGTTATTATCGGTCAAGCTACAAAAAATGAATAAGTCCTTCCACACTGAAATTGTGAAATTCCTGCAATGGCTGTGCATCTTCTTTATGCATTTATGCATGCTCAATATTCAGTTTTGAGTGCAGAAGAGGTTGTACTTTCTTAGTTTTTTAAACTTTAAGTAGGAGCAAGTAGACAATTTGCGCTTGTGGATGCTAAACCCTGTTAATTCAATGTGGATATTGTCCCATAAACTGCAGGCTGTATTGTTTGTCCACAGGGGCCAGCTTGTAATTGCTACCAGACAGTGTGTAGAATATGGAAGCAAAGATACCATGCACGCTGTATAGAATGTTGACGTAAACAATTCTTAGAATGCCTTAATACATCAATATTCCTGAAGAGTGGTTTTGGGTAATACCAGAAGTCATTTCAACTGTTGAAAAGTATGACAAATAAAAGCCCTGTTTTTGACCATGTACAAAAAACTGGGAACAAATTTACAGAAAAATAATAAACACAAAATTGAAATTCTGTTAACTATCCTGCAGTATGCATTTATTTCTTATAATGTGTATAATACATTAGGTTTGACTTCTATTAAGAAATAATGATTTGTTTGACTGAACCTCTAAACATGGCTTAGCAAGGCTAGTTATCCATGTGACATGTCCACTCTAGGGGCAGAACCTGAACATGATGTCCTGCTTACAATTGCTCTGATGTTTCCTAAAAAAGATACTGTATGGCTTACATTGGAATCACTTAAAACCTGAATCTGGCTTTCAAATAAGTTTGTATAAAAAAAGGTTACATCGTCAAGGCAGGGTCCCTGATTTGAAATGATTTAACTGTTAGCTTCATTGATTCAAAAGCAAGCTTCATGTTTCCTTCAAAGCAGTGGAATGAATAATTCAGAGGAGCATAAGTGACATCGACCTGTCATATAGCAAAATAAGAAAGTTCACTGGACTGTGACAGACATTAAATAGCAAATCAAGAGGTGTGACGGCTAAGAGAAGTGATGCAGGAGCTGGTTAAACCAGTTAGAGAGTTTGTCATATCAGAAATGTATGATGTTTAAATGTACAGTTCCCTTAATAAAGTTTACCTTGGTTAATATGTACAGCAGTTGTTTTGCTTAATATGTTTTAAACATGTTTATATCATATATTTATAAGGATTGATATACATGTGTGCTGCTATATCTTAATTAAATAGATACACATGATAAACTTAATAAATAGACACAAAAACAGTTCAACTTGGCAGAAGCACTAAAATATCTTTATGCAGGAACTGCCATTTCAAAATAGGTTGTATCAGGAAGACCTACTGAGATCTAAACATTTTATTTTATTGTAAAGGGTATCTCATTTACACTGTAGTTGTGTGTGTGTGTGTGTGTGTGTGTATGTGTGTATGTGTGTGCACGGGGAGAGTCAATGATTATATTCAGTAAGAGCCAGTGTTTATACATTTTGGTAGTACATTTCTTATTCTTACATTGTAACTATGGGTGGGATACGTATGCAATTGCATGGAAATGGCCCAGGCCATGGTGTGATCATGTAACTACATCAAGTAACAAATTGTAATTAGATGATAGTTAATGTGTAAGAACAGGGACAGTGCTAATTACTCAATTATCACAATGCAATTACATGTCTGTACGTGTGCACATGTGTGCTACCAAGCTTTTTCACTATGTGTTGTTGTTGTTGTTTTTAACCATACTCTCAAAAGCTTATATAAACTGTTTGTAGAATGTTCTTTTACATAAGTATGAATCTTATCTAAGAACTGGGTCAGATACAGAAAAATTAACTGAAGAAGGATTAGTGCATATAGAAATCAGTATCTGAGAAACCAGTAATAAAAAAGAATGATAGTCATATACACAGAGACACGTCAGGTGAATGCACCCTTCCATCAGGTGTGATACAGAAATGAAAGTTGTTTTTGTTAATAACTGTCACTGTTCTTGTCCTCTAGTGTTGTGTATTCTGTAAAATCACTCTATTTCTATTTATTCTAAAGGACTTTTTCAGCAAGTCTGATCCTTTCTTGGAAATATTCAGAATCAACGATGACGCCACCCAGCAGCTTGTGCACAGAACTGAGGTATGACAGCAGCTTTCAAAACATTTGGGGAGTTTACACAGCATACTTTAGTCCATTTCTTTTCTTATAAAAAATGAGAGATTTTTTCAAAGCTCATGGACACCAAATTGTTTGGCAACATTGCAAAAAGCCATGAGACAGAAACATTGAGGGTAAATCGCAACAACTGTCAAGACTGTCAACTTTATTTCTATGTCTGTTTTTCAACCATAGTATTTTATATATTTTATAATATAAAGGGGGGTTCAAAACCTTAGTTTCCCCTGTGTACACTACAAATTATTATTTCATTTTTTAGCAGACCTGTTCAAAATTAATCTGCATCAAACCATAGTCTGTTTATGAAAATAAAGATCCGACAGGTAAAATGATCCCTGAATTGATTTAATATAAATAATTGACACATTTTTTATATTTATTAAAAAATATATATACTTGTGGCATAAGGAATATTGAACGATCCTACATGGTATCTCTCTCTCTCTCGCTCTCTCTCGCATCCTCTCTCTCTCTCTCTCTCTCTCTCTCTATATATATATATATATATATATATATATATATATATTATGGCCTTCAGTTCAATACATTTGTAGAGGACACCAAGGCCACTAAACTTAACTCAAGGCCAAAGTGTCATTTTTGCTCAGAATGTATGTTTTTTGCAAACAGTTTCACTGTTCGGAGGAACACGGCTGTCATCACAAGATCACAGAGAGCAATTCAGCCCTTGGCAGACAGGGGGTAGCCATGCACGAGAAGTGTTCAGATCCCTGACTTGACTATGTTCAATTTTAATAGCACATATTCTACACAACTCTGAAATATCGTTCCTTTTTGCAACATACATTTTTTGTTTGTTTATTTGTCAGGTAAATGGCTTAGCCGTCCTGCAATATAGTTTAGGTTCCTGTGTTTAGTTATTGCTCAAGTAGAGCTAGGTGTTTATTTTTGTTTTTGTTTGTTTGTTAAACATAGCGCTCCAGCGCTTTAAAACTTTAAGACTGTGTGTCTGAGTCACTTTAAAGGGGCAACGAACGACCATGAGTGCCAGCCCGGTTACATAATATAGTCTTTAACTACTGAAACTCAGTTAGAGCAATGTGCACTGTAAATCCAAGATGGACTTAAAGTTAAATAATGAGCTGATTATTGCGCATTAAAAAGCTTTTTTCTTTTTTTTGAAGTTTTTATTTCAGATATATTTAAACTTCCATGTATTTGACCATCCTTTTAGTAGTAGTCGCAGTAGGTTTTTCAGTTTGTCCGACAGTACTCCTCTCTATACTACTTTACAGTGTTGGTAGACATCTCCGAAGTGGTAATATTATTTTCTGGGAAGTTTTGACTTGCCTATTCCTCAATTAACATGTTATTAAAAAAGGTTGACTTTAAATGACATTTTGTTAAAAATTAAAACTGGCAGAGTGAGATCGTTTGATTTATTTTTGTGATGCGATTCCAAACAATATAAGAGCATATTCTAGGGATTATATCCTTTTAGATCAGCAATCAGAGTGCAGGGATTCTTTCTATTGAAATGTAAGTACAACATTTTAACACCGACTTGATTAAAATGAATTTGAATAAAATGTGTTGAACTTCTATCATTAATATCTCGGTTCTCCAAGAGTTCCAGAATAATGTTGAATAATGTTGAATAATGTTGAATAATAAAGTTGCTCGCAACCTATCATTCACCAACACTTTCTGGAGTACAAAAACATTTTGGAGAGTGGAAGAACTACACCTGGACCTAAAGCTGAAAATATTTCAGGTCACTTGCCTCTTAATCCTACATTATGGCGGCTAGGCTTGGATTCTATCAAAAGTGATGTACACTCGTCTCGATGTATGTGCAACCACGTGTATAGATCAAGACGACAGACTGGATACATAACGAGGTGGTTCTCAAGATGGTGGGGAAACCACCTGTTCTAACTCAAAGAAGATGAGATAGCTAAGTCAGCTTAGCCACGTCCTCAGGATGGACAAGGACAGCATTCATTGCTCTATACCAGTAGTAGGAAACTGAAATGAATGAAAAGGCCACATGTGTGGCCCTAAACAGCCACCAGACCCAACAACCCATTCAAATTCCAGAAACTGCCAATTAAAATGCATGGATAAAGAAATAATCAAATATACATTCACTGAATAAAATATGAGCAATATTACCATTTCAGTTGAATAACAAATATAATGAAAGTAATAAATGTGCAGCTAATGTGACTTTTGGGAGATCATAGTTTCTACTAGCTTTCCGGGTAGCTCAGCAGAGAGATTTCCATCAGTCAGTCTTTTGCTAATTTTTCTCATTTATTCCACTGCCCTCACCACTTTTGAAGCAGCTGGTGTGTGTGACTCTCCGATACCCTTTCCACTTACTCTTGTCACAAATGTTTCCATTTTAAACTCTCTTTGCTATCGCCGACTCAAACCTTTACTTCAAACTTTTCACTGCAGTAAAAGTGTTGCACAAATTAAACTTACTAACAAAAACAATCTCCTATCAATCAATGCAGCAGTCGTTCTCAAGGTGAGGCTTGACCAATGTTTTTCAAAAAATGCAAGACTAAGGTTTAACTGTCTTACAAAAGCATTGCTTTTTTGGTTTAATTAATTTTAATAAATATTTACAAAATATAGTAAATCTTATTTTTGAGGTATAATTGTTTTGAAATGCTTTGTAAAATAAAGGATGGATAAAGGAAAGACACCATTTTATGATATTATTATAATTTAATAATCTGACTGCTGTTGTGAAAATCTGTGTTACCTAGAAATCTGAGCTGCTTGCACAAACTATGCATGCGTCATTAATTTTTTTGTTTGTTTTTGTGACACCTTGTGGCAGTGTGCCCCCCACCGTGTCTATTTCATTTTTATATGTTGCGTGTGCTATATTAATGTTGGTGTATATGTGTTGGTGCACAGGATACAAATGGGTCTGTATAGCATGAGTGATTTAAAATATATAGTTGTATTTAGGCACAGGAATTGCACAATCACTTCACGTGCAGATAAAATATGTAATTGTATGTGAGCATAGGGATTGCACAAATTAGTTCATGTGCCGAGATTCAAGTGAATGATTAATTAGTAATTGAATCTCGACACAGCTGTATATATAGAGGCACGAAGCATTCACTCTAGGTTGGGTGTTCAGGGAGAAGGAACGAGAGAGAGAGAGGAGAATTAAAGGGATAAGTTTAAAAAGTAAAATAACACCTTGTTGTGTGTTTAGTGGGCATCCCCTGTGTTTGTCTGTCTGTTTTGGCCACCGCGCTGTTTTATTTTGCAATGTGTTTTGTTTAAATCTTTTATTTGTTTTTGTTAATAAAAAGCTGAGCACCTTAGCATCTCAGTTTAAACCCCAGTCTGCTGTGTTGTGCTGTACTTACTTCCTGGTCTGACCTACAAAGATTCTAGCAACCATTTTTGGCCTAAGCATTATTTTGCATAAATTCATAAACTTATATTTTATTATATATTGACCAAAACTTAATTATATGTTATTTAGATTTGTTTTGTCTTACCTACCTGACAATTGAATGCAAATGATGTTTAGAATACATACTTGAGATTTTGAGAGATAACATTAAGTTAATTTGAGTGGCCTTGCTAAGTTATAGCTAGCTATTTTTTGTTATATACATTTTGTAAAAAATCTTAATTTTATTTACAGGTTAGTCCATTTTGAGCTGTCATTTCTGCCTCTCCAAAATGAGCTACATGGAATTGAATGGATTAAAACCTGTATTTCAGTCAAAACACAGGGTAGCCCATTTTGAGAGGAAGCGCTATTTTTCAGATTAGTCTACTAATCTGTGCTACCGGGAAGCCCATTTTGAGGGGGAGGCGCAGATTTTCAGAACACCAACACTTGCACTGATAAATAAGGAAGCAGACTATTAAACTTAATTTCCACCAAAAAAGTTAAGAAACATATCATCAGTCCTGGATATTTTATCCGGAGTTAATGCGTGTGATAGAAAGCTTATTGCAGGAATGGTGCACTTGTAGTTACATTTTTTTAAATTTCTGGTTACCACTGTCCCGTAAAATAATCTGAGGACCTCTGAGATAATTATCCTGGATAAAAAGAAATGGACAGTTCACACGGGACTATGTTTCACCGATGCCAGTAAAAATTCCGAAACCACTTGTTTATGTGGTGATTTTTAGTCACGATCAACAGCTTGTTTTTCTACACAAATCTGCTCCACCTCAGTTACGCGGCTCTATATTAGAATTCCAACCTTCACTTGCTTATTACAATTCCAATGCCCTATACTGTCCTCAACACTGCAAGCGAAAGAGGGGTAAACCACGCCTCCTTTTTCTGAAGTACATATAGCAAGTCACCGGAAAGGGCGACCTGCAAGCCATCATCGAGTCGGCCCAAGACAGGGCTGGCTACAGAAGTCTGGTGGTCAGTTGTGGCCTCTATGTGCAGTGAGTATATCTCGGTCAAAGCGCATTTAAGTAAATTCCCCCACCTCCCCCCCGCCCGATAAACTCATATAGTAAGTAAGCCATTCAATCTGAGAAGAAAAAAGCTTAGTCAAAGATAAATTGATTTAAAACAAAGCACCCACAGCACAGTAACTTGTGTTAAGCAGCTTGTGTTACATTTTGTTAATTGCAGTGTTTACAGTTTTTTTTACAGCTTTAAAATACTTGGAAATAAGTTATTTTCACTAACTATAAAATTTCAGGAAGTGCAGACTGGGTTTTATTTAACATAAAAGACAATGTTGTTCTTTTTTAACTTGAAGTTTTTACTCACTGATTTGATGTGGTATGGTAAGGGAAGAGCCCTTTCACTGGTTCCTGCACAAATGTGTGCAGCTGGGACGCAGAACGGCGCTGAGCTGATCGGGAGGTCCAGATTGGCTGGGGGCGAGGGGTGAATGGGGAGGATGCGAGAAGCTCAAAAAGCACCTGTGCCACAGCTCGAGGCTGCTGCATGGCTATTGCTACACAGACGGATGCTGAGCGAAAGCTTCCTCTTGTTGGCATTGAGGAGGAGAGTGTCCTCTCCACAGGATGAACTCAACTTCAACAGAACCCTTCAACTGCAAGACGGTGCTCGTAAAGGCATTGCCCAGCAGAGGCAGGATTGGCCGTGAGGGTGCCGGTGTCATGGGAAATAAGTTAGTCTGTGCAAATCTCTGATGCTCACTTCTACAATAAAGTCCCTACTCATCAGCAGTTTTATTTCAGGAAAGATAAAATGTCATATCACAGGTTATACTTTACTTGTAGATTATTATGTGAAACTCTATGTGAGAGCTTGCTCTTAACATTATCTGATTTGTTTTAATTATTATGTTTTACACCAGATCTCACTAATCAAATATAAAGATATCATGAATGTAATGTAGAAATCATATAGCGTTTGTTGCATACCATACAGTAATACTTATGTCTATATACATTTCTCAATAACAAAGATATTTAAAAAATGCACTTCTATTAAAACAATACACACAGTACATGTACACAATTTAAAATATACAACACAAAACAATATATATATATATATATATATATATATATATATATATATATATATATATATATATATATATATATATACTTTTTGTAACATATGCTGTATAATTGTTGTATATTTAAAATTGTGTGTATTGTGTGTGTATATATATATGCTGCGTTTTTTTTTTGGAATATGTCATTACCAGTGTCATTCATAAAGACAGCACCCCACCTAAAAAGCCCAACCTGATTTAATTTCAGGATGCCAAATTGCATCCTCTTACAAAATCCAAAATCACGTTGTTCACCCAGTTACGTGTGTTTTTGTTTTTGTTTGTTTTTTTTTTTTTTTTTTTGGCGATGCCTTTATATCTTTCCAAAGACGTGGCTAGGTGATGCACAAGAGAATTATTTTTGTATTTGTAATAGCTCATGCAGTTTTGTTAAATCTTTTTTCATTTTTCTAACTTTTCAGTTTACCTAAATCATCATGAATCACCAGGATATCAGGTTTGGAAGAAGGGCAATTAAAAAAAAAAAATCATAAACAAAACTAAAAAAATAAAGCCAACTAAGCTCACTCCGTCTGAACCAGCACACAGGAGTTTGGCAGCTGCAGGTCCAGCCCGAGGCGATTTTTTCTTTGGTAATTTCCATGAAGTTCCTGTGTGTGTGTGTGTGTGTGTATGTATGTGTGATATATATATATATATATATATATATATATATATATATATATATATATATATATATATATATATAAACACACACACACACGTACGTTTTTGGTGAAACACATTTTAATAGTAAGCGGCAACAATGTCTGTTCTCAATAATTTAAACAACATGGAATTGTCCTTTGACTGTGTTACAATAAGCTATTAGTGAGATTTCTTTCATACTTATTAAATATTACTTTTTTCATTCTTTTTGAAAATGTATGAAAGTGTATTTCATCGCTCGTTTTATTCTAGTGTAGTTCTAAATCTCTCTGAGTGAAGAATTTCACTGCTTGAAATAGGGAAACTATCTATACAAATTAAGTGTTTCATTGCGAGGTAAGTGTCTGATACTTGACCGGCATTTCAAAACTGGCTGATTGCTTTCACTGTCATATGACTGCAGTATATAATTGCACATAAAAATAAATCGCACGACAAATTATAAATTATTTATGTTTGTCATAACCCATATACAAAATAATACATGTATTGTATTTATTTTTCTTTCGCTAATACTTGCAAATATATTACAAGTGCATGTACGAATAAAACCTATAACATAATTATAATTAAGTAGCCAGCGATTAAATGTAAACTTTGTAAACTACGTAGCCTAAAGTTAACCTATTAAATTATAATATGAAAAACGTTATTAATATTACAACAATGTGTTTCCGATGTTTACCACATATACTGTAGCTTTTAATAGACGCTGACAACATTTGAGTAAAACAATTTACTAGACACATTGGAAACATCGCAATAACAGTCTGTTCTGAATACAAGTACACAGACAGAAAGTTGACGGCTTAACCTTGCCTTTAAGCTGTAAGATTTGCGCATGCGTAGAAAGGCTCAGAAAGGCAAACGCTAACTTATTTCACTGCTAACTTATTTCCTGTGACACCGGGACTCCAGGAGCCCAGAAGTAGGTTAGTTTAGGGGAGGCTGACCTGAAACGGTGCATAGAGAGGGTTTTCATAGTGTAGTACGTTCCTACAGCACAATGTCTTTTTTAGCTAGGGCTCGCCTTGTGTGACAAACTTTTTTATTTTTAGCTTTGTTTTCTTTTCTTTTCTTTATTAACCCTTTGAGTAGTGAGTTTTAGAATGTTTTGATGGGGCCACTGAAGTGAGTTTTTTTTTTTTTTTCATATTTACACTCCTCACATCGACACATTTTTTAGTAGGCCTATTAGCAATTTATTACACAACAAATATATAAACAACTATTTCTTACAGTAAATAAACAAAACAAATAAATATTAATATATTAATTGTTATTTTGTCATAGCGAAAGGTTTTGACAAAAATGACAGGTAATCAATAAACAACGATCAGGATCAACAACACGTCCCAAATATTTTCACTAACACCTGATTCAGTAGAAGAATTTAAATCGGAATTGGAATTGAATATAATTTCTAGTACTTTCCCACAGAGCATTTCTCGCCAGTTTCCATACATTGTTGACATTTTTGTGACTGGGTTTGTTGTGTGTAATTCCATAAATATCTGGCAGATGGCACAAGAGACCACTACAAGGTGTTACAGACACCTAGAGTTGCTATATCAGATTGTCAGCAGTTTTGTAGACTCAGTAATTTAAGTTCAAATTTCAAGTTGAAAGCTCAAAATGTGCAGAAGGTACCAGTACGTTCATACTCCCTGGGGACCATTAATTCAGTGACATACCGGTACCTTTGTACTACTCAAAGGGTTAAATTTCACACTAGGACTACCATTGCTGGTACGCTAGTGTCAGAACTGGTGTTCATTAAATCTGCATGTCTGTGTGGCGTGTCAACACCCAATGCTCTGTGTCTGCCTCAGTATTATTCAGTGACAGATGTGCTCAAATTGAAAATAAATATTTAGATATGTGGTAGTTTTAGGACATAGTGTGTGTGTGTGTGTGTGTGTGTGTGTGTGTGTGTGTGTGTGTGTGTGTGTGTATATATATATATATATATATATATATATATATATATATATATATATATAGCAATATATCCCGATGACTTTATTAAATTTCATTTTTTGTTTTTTGACAAACTGTTTAATATCACGTGCTGACTGTGTCAGTATGTATAGTATGTCCAGTTGTAGTCAAAAGTTTACATACCCCAATGGAAATCTGTAATTTATAGATATTTCTTGAAAACAAAGAATTTTAGGAAAAATCTTTTGTAGCAAAAATGTTGCTTTTGTGGATAAGGAAAAAAGTTACAAGAAATAGATGTCTACAATTATTTATTTCAGCAATTATTTAGCAAAATTCAAAAAATGCTAACTCAAAAGTATTCATACCCTTTGATGCTATGATAGTATTGTCTACAGTGTATTAGAAATTGTAATATGATAATGTAGAACTTAATTCTAGAAAAGTCTAGAAAATGCTGGATTGTAGGTGAACATTCTTAGAGAGTGTAAAATGTTTAGGCATAAGATGACTGCTGTCATTATCAATGTCAATATGGAAAAAAGTAAAGAGCTATCAAAGACCTTAGGCAGAGAATAATTATTTATTGTTATAAAGCTAGAGAAGGATACAAGAAGATGTCCAAGCATTTGAGTATCCCAATTTCAACTATTGTTTCTAATATCAAGAAGTACAAGTTTCATGGTACTGTGTGACAGAAAGAAAATGATTCTTGGTGGTAAATCTCCCTCCCGACCTGTGAGGGCGCTAAGTAACAGGAACAGAGTACCCTGGACTACTTGGCCTGACACTTTGTTCCTAGGGTTAAAAGGAAGTCAGTCATTTAGAAAAGGGGTGGAGCTTCGGTACATTAACTCATCAACCCGGAACGGAAATGATGTGGCCGCCGCGGATTTGAGGAGTGGCTGTAGTCGTTTACCAAGGGGTCATGAGTGATGGTGCAAGTAGGGGATGAAGCGACGTAATCTGTTCCTTTGTTTTGGCTAATGAAAAGAACCTGGAAGGGAAGTAAAATGTAAATGTTAATAAAGCTAATGAGGTAATACATTAAATTAAGACCACCCTTAATGAAACATATTAACAGCAGATTATCAACAGCAGATTATCAAGGGAGCACTGAAAACGTCATTGAAAATTGGTTTTCACTGCTTCCCTTATCATGGTTTAATGAAACTGTTGCTGCGTACGTTTTAAAATGAATTATCTTACCTCTGCCATTTTCATTGCTCCCCTAATCATTGAATGCTACCCTGCCCATCGCATCTCAGTATCTATGCTTAAAAGCCTAAACTGAATGCAGCTGAGTTAGACTTTTTGTGGCTTTCAGTTGCACCAGTGAAGTTAATTTAGTTGTCATTTTTTGTAAGGAATTTCCTACGTTTTGTGGCTTCAAGATTAAACCATGGCTACTTTTTTAACTAAGTTGTTTGTAATGAATATTTAAAAGTGCCTGCATTTTAGTTCGGCCACTTTAAGACAAACTAGCTTTGTAATCAGTGAAGCAGTTATAACAATGTTAAATTAAGCAAATCAATATTGATCTGCAACACAATAATGAAGTACACCCACAATCTTGAGGAATCTATGCCCCCAGAGTGCAAATTAATCAGCACTGAAGTAGGTGTGAAGTGCTTTAAGAATAAGCAGCTGAGTACTCAGAGAAGTTGACAGTTTTGATTGTTTAAGGTTATTAAGGGCACATGACGAGCTAGTGGCAGGTTCAGTGGCCCATGTTATACCTGTTATTATCCATTTGGCTGCAGCACTGCTTTTTAAAAACCTGAGCCACTGTGAATAATTGAATCAGATAGCTTAAAACACTAGGATCACAACACCTAGAAAAACAAACTATTTCTGCTGCTTCAGTTTTACTGAGCAGCTAATGAGGTCAATGATATACTTCCTTGCTGTGCCCTTTTAAGTATTTATTCCTAGCTAACATGTTTTGTGATCTCTTGCTTCTAACTCAAACAATGCAGTGGCTTCAGTTATACATTGTGTGCTGAATTTCCGCATGCCGTATTGGGCGTGAACATTGGCTGTCGGAACTTCACATAATGTGGAACTGCTGCTTTAAAATAACCAGGCTCCCCCAGTGCAGCAGTAGGGTATGCCTTTAAAGCAGGTTGAACCATTACTAACTGCTCCAGAAACTAACTAAATTCAATATGTAATGTGTCCATAACAGAGCCCTTTCAGAAATGTAGCAACCTAGCTACTGTAATTAAATAAAAACTGTTGAAAGTTCAATGCTGCATATGGGTTTGAATTATATAAGCAATCAGAGGACACAGAACTGGGGGCAGTTTCCAAGGAAAATACAGAGTGATATTATTTATGGTCGATTTAGTAATCCATATAAACGAATTAAACCAATATAAATAAGCTAATAGGTACTAAAGAGAACTAACCAATATGCATTACGATTGTCAAATGTTCAAAAAAAAAATTACAACAAAATAATAGTAATAATGAAGATAATAATGAACTAATTATGCATTATATCTTCCTACTGTTGCTTGGCTTTTATTGATGCACTGTTATTTAAACCTCACACACAGCTCCAAGTAACCATCTCCCCTTTCTTGCATTTTCCAGACTGTCATGAACAATCTAAACCCAGTATGGAAAACCTTCAAAGTCTCATTGAATTCTCTGTGTAGTGGAGATCATGACCGCAAACTAAAGGTAAGGAACTCAGATTGCCTCAGGCCTTAAGCTGCCTCTTTGTATTGTATTTTCCATTTTCTTTTTTCAAAATTGCTACTACTCAGTCAAGGCCACTGTCCTTAAATTAAATCACAATCAAACAATATTTGAGGATCAATTCTCCACTTTTCTCCTTCGCTAAACTTGATCTATAAATCAGTTTGAAACTACAAGTTGACAGCCCAACAAGGCAGCCTGGAGAGACAATGTAGGTTGATGGTTGTCTGCTGTTAAACACTGTTATTCCACAAGAAAGCTTTATGATCATCTCTTAGGTTCTGATCTAGTGGACACTGAAGATTATTCTGAAGATTCAATTCAGCATTTGCTGCTAAATTGTTGGTGCTAAATTGATGGCACTGCCAAGCTTTGAAAGGCATATCTGAAGACCAATATAATGACAGTAGGCTGTTCTTTTATAACATAAAACAAACACATCAAAACTGTAATGCATGACATTGTTTTGAGGCTAGCAACAACATGATGGTGAATGGATTTAAAAAATAATAATAATTAAACACACTGGGTTGAAGTCTCAAAGCGACAAACTCCAAATCATCACCAGCACGTTTTTCAAAAAGGAGAAATGCACTCATTAAAATGATCCTTCAGGGGATTTTATCTATTGTTACATGGTTTATTTGTTTTTGAATTAAATTCAGTATTTTTTCCTTTCAGAAAAACATTGTGAATCTAGCCCACCGTAACAAAGTTACACGATAGACTGTTAAGGGGGAATCTTGAAGGGCATGTACAATAGTATTCAAAACCCCTTGTACTTGGTGTACAAAAATAAAAAAATGCTGTGTGCTGTAGACAGTAATACCAGGTCTTGATTCATTTGACTGGTTTACTACTACCACTATTCTCTACAAGTAGAAGTAAACTTCACTACATTATTCATTTATTTGCTTTATTTAAAACTGTCTAACAAATATGGAGTTTAATTACACAATTTCTGTATGTTAGACCAGCTTTACCAATGGTCATGTGGTTCTTAGATGCTGTTTTTTGATGAGGTACAATCAAGGAATGTCTAGGTAAAACAGTGGAGTTTATTTTTCTAAAGCTATGCAAATTCACAAAAATGTGTACATACATGTAAAGAATGTGGATTAATTGACTATTTATTAATTACTTCTTACCCCTGCAATAAGTATACTCCTAAACATAACAATTAGTAATAAAGTATAATCATGATTCAAATTACTTATGATTTGCATACACTTTATTAAACAGAGTTTAGACAGAATTCATACAGATAAACATACAACTTTAACTCTGTGAATTAAAATAGTTACACTAGCTTTTAAACAATGGTTAAATAAGAGGTTTATATTAACCCTGGCATTGGGAGTCAACAGGGTTGACTGGTTATACAACAGGGCATGTACTTACATTGTAATAACTGGGGATTACCAAAGAGTCTAGTCTAAAGATTTGTCATTGAAAGTGTTTCTATGTGGTTTCCGTACAGCTCATTCACATTCCTATTTATTATCTACCTTTAATCGCCACTCCAGAGGCAACAGTGTGTAATGCAGCCGGTTAGAAACAAAAGTAGTTCCTATATCTGTATGGGAAAATGTAAAATGCAAGCCACTGTAGAATGGGGAGGCTTTAGGTTAAGGATTACATGTAGGAATTTTTATAGCTATATCTTGCTACAAAAAGTACCATTTGGATAGCATTATAATACCAGCATTTTATCCTGAAGAAACACAAATGACAGAACAATAATCAATCAACTAATCAGCTTTCTGACAAAAGGGAAATTATCCCAACAGGGGCCCAATGTTAAAAGCTTTTTAGCACAATTTATTTCTTATACCTTTGAAAACTGCATTGCTTTTTTTGGTACAGTGAAATACTTACTAAATTATAAAGATAGCTTCTGTACCTTATCTATGTGCAATTTACCTTCTCAATTTTCAATGCATTTGCTGGAACACATGCTGTGCCATCCTGCTTGACTACAGTTGTGGGACAGGCCAATCAGCAAGTGTACATGCACTTTATTTTCTGATTCCTAATTTGCAGACTGAGAATGCTGAATACTGAGAATGTAAAATATAACATATATTTAAACTGAATATACCACATATATGCTAGCAGTTTGCAGAATATAAAACGTCCCATTTGCAGTATTTAATATATTGGTGTAATTTTCCCAAAGAACAGTATCATAGACATGGGCAAGTAACTTCATTTGTTTACATAGGATTTCTTGCCACCCATGTTAATTAGAAGTGCTTCGTATACTACCAAAGTTGCATGTAAACAGTGAATTCTGCAGGAATGGCATATTCCTTCATGCAAGCACAATAAACATTATACATTTCTACATACATACATGTATCATTTTTATTTTTTATTTAACCATTATCTTACCAGGAAAGTCTGATTGAGATTAAAGTCTCTTTTTCAAGGGAGCCTATAAGCCAAATGTATACATCAGTTTTTATTGAAATTAGTCAGTGGTGCAGTGCTAAACTGTGCAGAATTACAAACCACGTGCACATTAATAGAAAAGGTGTGTTTCTTATTTCTATACAGATATTTAGAATGAGCAGGAGGGGTTAGTTGTACATGTGTGAAGTCAATTGCTCCCAGCACGTTGGTGAAACCAGGAATGTCATAAAAATGTTTTTTCAAGGCTTGTAAGTACACCCTGCTTTTAGAAAAAAATAGGTATTTGAGTGTTTGCCTCAAAAATGCATTGAGCACAACGGGCAACGTACGAGAAAAAGCGAACTGGTAAATGCCAGCAACAATTGCTGCCTGTTTTTGCCCCCCTTTTGCGAATTCATGCAAGAATGCTCATAACTGCACATTCATCTAAGGCTGAATCGCGAAGAAAAACTGCTGGTGCAAAGCATTCCCAACAAAAGTTGCTAACAGCATAGTGCATGTTTAGTACATTTCACCCTAGACCCTATACTGCTGGCATTGCTTTCAAATTGTGTTGGACAGATCAGCGCAGGACGATACCACTAGTCCCACGTTGCTGCTGAGTGGTACCGCTCCACAGGCGTGGTACCATCAGTGAATTAACCAATCACAGCACATCCTCACAACACGTGCTTGCCAGGAATAATCATGAATGAAACTGTTGTCTATGGTGGTATCCAAGCACCCTTACACACTTGTCTGTCCTTGTCATACAAGGACAGGCAAGTCAGTATTTTATACATCACCCCTGATAAGCATCCTTGCTGTATCCAATTTGATACTGTTATCACATTTTGCCTTTATTTCTTTAGTTCACAACTACTTTTACTAAATAACTGGCTGTAAAAGGATATATTTTCTAACACTAGTATAAGATGAATACTGTCAGCAACGTATTGTATGTTTCTTTGCTGTGCTGATCGTTCATTTTATACACCTGCATATAGGTGACAGAAAAACAACTTTGAAAAGCAAACCAGTGTTTTTATTGAGTAGATTATATGGGGGGGGGGGGGGGGTGCATTACAGTTATGGACAAAAGTTTTGCATCACAGCCTATAGAATTAATAATGTTACATTGACATATTGAAATTGCGTATTGTTTTGTACTTTTCCAAAAAATGAAAAATGTGACATTTTGAAATCGAACATGAAATACTGTACTACTATTGTAGACTTTTGAGATACCATTTTGTAGTTCTTAGCTTGCATGATGTTAAATAAAACATCGAAATTATGTTCATATAGTTTTTATTTTAATTTTATTATTGTATATGTCCTAACATTCTACTAGGTGATGCAAAACTTTTGGCCTCATGTGTACATTTATATTCGAGTACACAGCCTATGGTGTGGTCCTGACAACTACTGTACCGCGTAGTGCATACCTCTCCTGTGTGTCCTGGTGCCCACTAGCAGTATCGCACCGTGAAAATGCCCAGCGGTGCCGCACCGCACCTTTGTTTCGGGCTTAAAGCGGCAGCGAAGTGTTCTAGGATTTACCTAATGTTCAGGTAAGAAATGGGTGGAAAACAATTCACCCCAACAATAACACCGTATAACAATTTTTTTTTTTTTTTTTTTGGTTCCTGGGTAGTAAGTGTTATTTCCTAATTGCTTATGCCTCAAAAGTATAGAAAATGGCTATTATTCCCCACAAACTTTGCTTTTGTGACCAGGACAGTGATATTTTGAAATTTACCTATTTTCCAGAACATTCCAGATAGATTCAGTGCTGAATAAACTTGGAGTAACCCGTCTCTTCCCCTGGCTCACTCGATGCACCTCAAAGAGGATTAAGACATCAAGACCTTGCTGGACGCCTTGAAGTATGATGAGTACGGCTGGGAGGTCATAGGAGACTTCAAAATGGTGGCATTCCTGATGGATCTCCAAGGCGGTTTTACCAAGTTTCCCTGCTATCTTTGCCTTTGGGACAGCAGGGACACCAAGGTGCACTACCACAGGAGGGACTGGCCACAGCAGACCGAGTTCTCTGTGGGGAGGAACAACGTCAAGTGGGAGCCACTGGTGGACCCCCGGAAGGTGCTGATGCCACCACTGCACATCAAATTGGGCCTTATGAAACAATTTGTCAGAGCTCTAGATAAGGAGTCGGCAGCCTTCAAGTACCTTCAAGACTTCTTCCCTAAGCTGTCTGAGGCAAAGGTCAAAGCCGGTGTCTTTGTCGGACCACAGATAAAGAAGATCCTGGAGTGCAATGAATTCCCCAAGAAGTTCACTAGTAAGGAGAAAGCAGCTTGAAACAGCTTTGTTGCAGTGGCTCGGGGCTTCCTGGGCAATCACAAGGCCGAAAACTATGTGGAGCTGGTTGAGACTCTGGTGAAGAACTACGGCACAATGGGCTGTATCCTTGATACTCATCTTGATAAATTCAAGGAGAACATGGGAGCGTACTCGGAGGAGCAAGGCGAGCGCTTCCACCAGGATATACTGGACTTTGAACGTCGCTACCAAGGACAGTATAACGAGAACATGATGGGAGACTACATTTGGGGGCCGATTCGTGAAAGTGATTTACAGTATAATTGTAAATCTCGAAAAACTACTCACTTCTAAATCTTTTGTAGTCATTTTTGTATTACTTTAGTATAAATACATGTTAAGACACAAATTCTCCTGTTTTCTCATTGGAAATAGGTAAATTTCAAAATATCACTGTCCTGGTCACAAAAGCAAAGTTTGTGGGGAATAATAGCCATTTTCTATACTTTTGAGGCATAAGCAATTAGGAAATAACACTTACTACCCAGGAACAAAAATTGTGTTAAATAGTGTAATAATATTAATGTGAACTTACACCAAGTACTGCAGAAATTGGTTGTGCCTTCATATGTTGAGAGCCACTTGTGCAATTTGCATCCCACTGTGTTTGGATCATTTAGGCATTTCACAAAAAAACAGCAGAGGGTTTCCAGGTCATTTCTTTAGCAGCTGCAATTTAATTTCTTTTCCATGCTTCACTGTCTTCTATTTCACATACACGTGAATATCCTTAATGCAGACATATATTTAAATTTCCTTTTTTTAATTTACAGCTTAGTAAAAAAACAAACAAAAAAACAAACAAAAAATACCCACACATAACGCATACCACATTACACATACTCACATGTTCTATGATCATTCTGTAAATGGTATAAGGAGATCTGATTCTATGCTTAAAATTGCAATACTTTAAAATACCATGGTGCAGTACACATTCTGAGTCCTTCCATGTCTTCAGTGTATATAAATTGTTAATTTTATATAGACATTTCAATGACCGTTGCTGTTTTGTAAATCTGTGTTATTCTCACCCCCACAAAACAAATGCTAAAAATGAACACACAAATAGGTAGATAATTCTAAGTTTTACTCAAATCCTTACACCAAAAAAAACCCACAAAAACAATAAGTAGCTATGTATGACGTGGTTCAAGTAGCAGCTGCCTAATTATGAAACCAATAGGAGAGATTACATAATATTGAACAAAACACAATAGAGAAGTTGATTGATTTCTGTTTTCATTTATTTTTGTGTAACACCTTTTCACTACCATACGTAGTTCTGCTTTTTAACTAGTAAAACGTGTGCTTTCATGAAAGGGGTTAGAATGTGTATGCTTTAAAACAGCAGACCTTTTTTTTCCCCCTGAATCGTGTGTCCAGCAATGCACCATAACAAAACTGCAAATCCTGTGCAACTGTTAATTTCAAGAACTGTGAAACTATATAAAGCCTCTCAAACATAAACATCTAACATTATGTACATCCAGCTGTTCATCATCGTTATGATGCAGAGCATTCTCCATTCCCTGACGAAGTTTCTATTTCAAGTTTTTTTTCTTTCTTTTCAAAGCTGCGTAGTTTGTACAGATACTATAGGTTACAGCGGTTAGCAAAGTACAGTTGCGCAGACACAGTGCAGACCGAACGACTCATTTGACCACTGTCGTTATTACACTCCAGCTTAAATCTTCAGCCAGTTTGCCTGAAAATCTACTTTAACTTTCCTTTACTGCCATCGCTTATTTGTGCTGTTGTATCTGTAAGGCTGTATTTCTTCATGGTGAGCAGGATTTCCATCAATTAGAACCAGTGCCATGTAATAATAATAATATCCAATTCCCCATGAAAATCTCAATTTCTGAAAGAATGCTATTTTTAGCATTTAAAAATGCACTAATTAAACATTCACTTCACCAGCTGACAACCTGTGATAGTGTTTCAGTCTTCTAGAAGATAAAGAAGTCAAACTAGCCAAACTATATAAATCACAATGAACCGAATAACCCAAGGCTGTTATAAATCTCGATTCAGAATGGTACAAAGTATCTAGTTTGTAGTGCAAATAAATAATGTCACTATAATCAATCAGTGGCAAAAATGTACTAAAAATCAGCTGTTTTCTAGTTTGTACCGACAAACAGGATTTATGTCAATAAAAATAATCAAATTTCAATTTGTTTTTTGGAGAGCATATCAATGTGTTGTAAAATATTAAAACTTTGATATATGAAGAGATTTATTTTTTTGTAAAAACCATTGGTTTTACTTTTTAAGGTTCAAGAGAAGTTTCAAATCCAACAAATTTTTCTGAATTAAACATTTCCAGCAAGTTTTTGTATTAACCTGGTCAAGCAAAGATTAGAATACAATACAGTATCATCTGCTTACAAATTTCATTTAGAATTTTCAATACTAATGCCCAGGTTGTTAATGTAAAGTGTAAACAAGGCTGGTTTGAGTATAGATCCCAGAAGAACTCCTTTTAGTAATTCCCAGAAATTAATCCATCTGCCTCCTCAGTCAGAAGCTCATGATCCACTTTGTCAAAAGCCTTATAAAAGGTCAATGAGCACAGATGCACATACTTCATTTTATCCAGAGCCAAGGTAATGTCATCCATAACTTTTAAGATTGTTGTCACTGTACCATGATTAGACCCAAAACCAGACGCCATTTCACAAAGAATGTTATTAGAATTCAAGCAGTGCTTTAACTGTACATTAACTAGTGTACTTTAACTAGTGTTCATTGGAAATAGGTCTAGTCATTCAAATCGGGATTATCACCACCCTTCAGTAATGATGTAACTAGTGCAGATTTCCATACTGAGCGAATTGATGCATATTATATATATATACAGTGCCTTGCAAATGTATTCAGACCCCTGACCAATTCTCTCATATTACTGAATTCCAATGGTACATTGAAATTTTGTTCTGTTCGATATTTTATTTGAAAACACTTAAACTCAAAATCAATTATAGTAAGGTGACATTGGTTTTATGTTGGGAAATGTTTTTAAGAAAAATAAAAAACTGAAACATCTTGCTTGCATAAGTATTCAACCCCGGTGCTGTGGAAGCTCCCAGTTTACACCGATGAAAGAAATTGCCCTAACGAGGACACAATTACCTCACCGTTGGCCTCCACCTGTGAACCATTAAAGTTGCTGTCACATTTTTTGGATAAAAAACCCACTGTTGAAGGATCATTGGTAAGGCTGTGAATCTGAAGGAAAATGAAGGCCAAAGAGCATTCTACAGAAGTTAGAGATAAAGTAATACAAATGCATAGATTAGAGAAAGGGTACAAAATAATATCCAAGTGTTTGGATATCCCAGTGAGCACAGTTGGATTAATAATCAGGAAGTGGAAGTTGCATCACACCACCCAGGCCGTCCCTCAAAACTCAGCGCTCAAACAAGAAGGAGACTTGTGAGAGAAGCAACAGAGAGGCCAACAATCACTTTGAAGGAGCTAGAGTTCAGTGGCTGGGAGTGGAGTAATGGTGCACCAGTCAACCATATCAAGAGCTCTGCATAACACTGGCCTGTATAGGAGGGTGGCAAGAAAGAAGCCGTTACTCAAAAAGTACCATCTGAAAGCACATCTGGAGTTTACCAGAAAGCATGAGAGTGACCCAGCTGCGATGTGGGAAAAGGTTTTGTGGTCAGATGAGACCAAGATAGAGCTTTTTGGCCAAAACTGAAAGCGCTATGTGTGGCGCAAATCTAACACTGCCCATGCCTCAAGACACACCATCCCTACAGTGAAGTATGGTGCTGGCAGCATCATGCTGTGGGGATCCTTCTCATCAGCAGAGACTGGGCATCTTGTTACAATTGAAGGAAGAATGGATGGAGAAAAATACAGGAAAATACTGCAAGAGACTCTACTTCAGTCCGCTAAAAAACTGAAGCTTGGGAGGAAATTTACCTTTCAGCAGGACAATGATCCCAAGCACAAGGCCAAAGCAACATTGGAGTGGCTCAAGAACGAAAAGGTGAATGTCCTACAGTGGCCCAGTCAAAGTCCTGATCTCAATCCCATTGAGAATCTGTGGCACTATTTAAAAAATGCGGTCCACAAGCGTCGTCAAATCAACCTGTGTGCAATGCTGGTACATACTTACGCCAAAAGATTTAAAGCTGTTATTGCAGCGAAAGGTGGCTCTACCAAATATTAATGTGAGGGGGTTGAATACTTATGCAAGCAAGATATTTCAGTTTTTTATTTTTCTTAAAAATATTTCCCAACATAAAATCAATGTCACCTTACAATAATTGATTTTGAGTTTACGTGTTTTAAAATAAAATATCAAACAGAACGAAATTTCAATGTACCATTTGTAATTCAGTAATATGAGAGAATTGGTCAGGGGTCTGAATACTTTTGCAAGGCAAGGCACAAAACTTATGTGGGCCAAACAAATAATATATTTTCATAAGATTTTAAAAGAACCATAAATAGAGGTTTCAGTTTTCAATAAATGTATTTTTTTATTTTCGTTTAGCTTGTTATTAGATTGCAAATGCTTGTTTCTGTGCACAGGACTATTTTTCAAAATAAAATAAATAAACCAGAATTAAACTGTCACACAACACACGGTACCTGTCCAAACAAACATCAGATTGCCAAAGACAGAAGAAAAACAAAAAACAAAAAAAATGTAAGAAAACCACAGAACTCACTCTCTAATTATGAATAAAGAAACATTAGACACTTACTGACTTAGTGAGAACTTTGAGGTTGTTTCTCAGCTTCCAGTTTCTCAAACTTTGTCTAAAACGGTCATCCATAGTACATCGTGCAGGTGGTCGTCTGTCAAACGGGACCTCAGCAGATTTTTCGCAGATTTTGGAATTGATGTTTGGGAAGCAGGGAGTAAACTTGACTAATTTCTTCTCGTAAAACATATTTTTAAAACCTGAGTTACACTGCAGGTCAATAAATTTCATTTGAAGAGATGCAGGGACATTATCCACCTCGGCAACAAAGGGGCTTTTCAAACATACAGATGTCGTTTGCATGTGACTTGAAGTCGGAAAATCTGCAGAAGCGTAAAGATTCGGTTTTTAAGTTTAATTTAGCTAGTCATGTTTTTTTTTTTCAGTTTTATTTTACACAAAACAGACGGAAGAAAAAAGTACAATGTCAACCATTTTTTAAATTATTATTTTGATCTTTATTCCCTGTAATCAACTTTTTTTTTTCATGGTACTGGACAGCATTTCTTTCAACTTCACCCCAAGTTTTCATTTTTTTTATTTTAAATCTTCTTTCTTGTGCAGTCATAGCACAGATATTACAGTGCAGTTACATGAGCCTATGTAGATATCAAGAAGTCAAAAGAAATGCTGTCTAGTTGATTACAGGAAATTTAAAGGTTGGCATTGTATTTTTTGTATTTATTCTGTAACAGTTTTGTGTAGAGCTGAAACCAACGGCTAAAATAAACTTAAAAACTCCACCTTGACAATTCCAATGAGAGTTATTACCATGGTTACCATAGTTCGCCTACCTCATTTTTTTTCTACTCGTGGTGACAGCTTGGCCTGCTTTCATTACTGAGCAGTTTATGTGGCTTGCATGGAACACTGAAAACAGTGCAAGAACTGTAATAGAAACGTGAAAATTATAATATAAAACCTGTGAATCGCTGTAAATTATGACGTGTCAGCAAGCAGGTCGCGGGCCGTATCAGGCTTGCGGACCATAGGTTGGGCACCCCTGCTCTAGACCTTAAAGCACCTGTAAAACATTTGTAATGTTGGCTTCTATTTTCTTGTAAAGAATAAAAAGAAGTGAGATCTGGCAAAGTAGTGTGTGGGAGTGTCCTATTTTTCATTTTGATGATCTCCAATGCACTTGTGATGAGACTAATCAGGAGTGCAGTTTATAATTTATTTTGATGTACCCAATAGCGCTAAAATTTAATTTTGAGTTAACACAAAATTAATCTAATGAGATTAATCTTCCTCGCCACTGTGAAGCTGTAGCAAAAAATCTGTTATGGATACCTCCTGTTACTACCCCGGATAACAAAGGATGATAAAAAAAGAAAAAAAAACACATCTGATGCTATTGCAGGTCTTGTGAGGAAGGGTCTGCGTGATTTAAAGGCAGTCTTAATTGTGCTGCGTGATTTAAAGGCAGACTCATTTGTGCGGTGTCAAGAATAAAATGGGCAGTAACATTTTACTTTAAAATGTAATGAGTAAACCGAGAATTACAAGAAGTGTAACGAATCAGAACTGCACTTTCAATGGCAATTTTCAATTCAACATCTGAAATTATTTTAATTAATGCATTTTTTTAAGGAACTATTTTTTCTAAGGTTAGGCAGAGGTGGAAGGATATTTAATAAAAATGACATTTTAGTTAAATAAAACATGTTTTGGGGTTTTTAAAACATGTTTTGGGGTTTTTTTGTAATGTTGGTTGAGCCATTTTATAAGTGCAATAAGGCACGACAGGGTGTGGGATATACACGTGTGTGGATATTAGAGTATATCCCACACCCTGTCGTGCCTTATTGCTTACGTACATATCGCGAGAAGGCACTCTAATAAGTCTAAGTGTAATTACTCTAACTGTAATTAGTGTCTCGCTTTGTTTCCATTTGACAATTTGTCAACACTACACTGTTTTAAAGATCTCTCATCTCCAGTACAATTATTTAGAGAAAGTGGATTCGTAACTAAATCGACTATAGTGTTTCCATTGTCTGGTGAAATAAAAAAATATATATATATATATATATATATATATATATATATATATATATATATATATATATATAAAGAGATAGAAAATTAAATTCTACATACTGAAATGTATTATTTTTCTCAATAACAGTCGGCAAAATTCAGTGCTTACCCAGCATATTAACACCCCGCCTCTGCTCACGAATGATTGGACAGCTGTCAGATCTTTCACTTTCCATTTGGCTACTCAGTCGCCTTCAATTTTCATGCAAATACCATGAACGGCCTCTGCTTGATTATGATTGGACAGCTGTGTTAAACTTGACAGATATTTGACCCTCCTATTGGTTAAACTTACAGTTAGTACCTGCACTTGAAACAGGCACAGTTTATGTCCCACCTAGCTAACATGTGCTACTGCACAGACAATGCAGCTATTCAATTGGTTGATCACATTGAAACGATGGCCTTGCTTCACAGGCAGGAATTTGCCCATGGGCATGACTTTGACGACCACTGCTTTAAAAAGACATTCTAATAATGTGGACAAGATGACTGTACTTCACCTTTGCTATGGTTTTGTACTGCGTAAGTGTTTCAGAATTAAACTACAGTAATACGGGGGGCAGTGAAATGGTTTAATGCTATTAGGGTAGGAATGGGATATCAAACCTTGGTTGCTGCTATACCTCCTAATACAATTATTAAAAGATTTACCTTGGAGATAAAACTCAGATAACACATATTATTGCTGCAGTAATAAAATGAATAAAAGGAAAACCAAGGAAGAAAATGACAGCAGTAAGATCATTCACAGTAAACACTGCAGAATCAATTCACATACAGCACATCCATCTTAATACCTTTTACTGATGGAGCACCATATTTACTGTTATTTGCAGTTTTATCTGAACCCAGGCAATGATGCAGTAACAACGGTTATCACTAATAAATGCAAAAATAAAACACTACTAGATCATTAGTTTTTAATTGTGCCTTTGTGACATTTATTTTATTTCACATGGTGGAAGTCATTCACAGGCAAAAATACAGCAGGTGGTCCCATGGAATCATTCTATTACTAATGGTGAATGTCAGCAACACTAGAGAGATCAGATTTAGAAACTAATAGGCTCAATAAATATGCAAACAATTATTAACACATCACAGATTCATAACTCATTTTTTGGTAGTCAGGAAGTGAGTAGTGTATAAAAGGAATGAATGTCCAATCAGAAGGTATATTTACAAAAAGGTCCGTTTTTATTTAATTTTAACACCCCCATATACCTCCAATGGTAGGGGTGGAGGGGGTTAAAACAGCGGTTTGCAGTCCCAAACAAGAGTTCCAAAATAATAACAATCCAGCCATGCATGGAAAAGTGCTGTGCAGGGGTAGTGGTGCTGTGCTGTGCAGGATTAGGAGTGCTGTGCTCTGCAGGGGTAGGGGTGCTCCAGGTGATAGTGCTGTGCAGGGGTAGTGGTGCTGTGCTGTGCAGGATTATGAGTGCTGTGCTGTGCAGTGGTAGGGGTGCTCCAGGTGATAGTGCTGTACAGGGGTAGTGGTGCTGTGCTGTGCAGGATTATGGGTGCTGTGCTGTGCAGGGGCAGGGGTGCTCCTCGTGATAGTGCTGTGCAGGGGTAGTGGTGCTGTACTGTGCAGGGGCAGGAGTGCTCCGGGTGATAGTGTTGTGCAGGGGTAGTGCTGCTGTGCAGGATTAGAGTGCTGGGCTGTGCAGGGGTAGGGGTGCTCCAGGTGATAGTGCTGTGCAAGGGTAGTGGTGCTCTTGGTGATAGTACTGTGTAGGGGTAGTGGTGCTCTTGGTGATAGTGCTGTGTAGGGGTAGTGGTGCTGTGGTGTGCAGGAGTAGTGATGCTGTGGTGTGCAGGGACAGTGTTGCTGTGCAGGGGTAGTGATGCGCCAGGTGATAGTGCTGTGCAGGGGTAGTCGTGCGGTGCTGTGCAGGGGTAGTGGTGCTCCGGGTTAGTATGCAGTCTCTGTGGCTGCAACTCGTTGTTACTCATCTGCAACAACACAAGCAAAACAAAAACACAGTGTTAGGGCACCATACTCACATAGCCCCGTCCCCTTTGTACTGCCAGACTCCTCACTGTGATCAATGCAGCGCCATGCTCTATTCAGTCACCGCAGCAATACAGCTACGCCCCTTCCCCAAGACGGTCGACTTCCAGTTCCGTCCTACCATTGAGTCAGCCCATCGATGTGAAGGTGTACCACCAACCTTACTTAGCACAGAGGTCATGTTAACGCAAAATGTTGCGTCCTAGACGTAAATTAAATCCAATGGACAGAAGAAATATTTTATCTTATGTTTCACGAGACGCAGATGAAAATACTTAGTTTTTTAAAGGAAAAGAATTAAAACAGCATTTACCAAGTACACTCCAATCCTGAAGTTGGCAGCATTATGCCCAAGTACTGTATTGCTTTTCAGACGTTTTTGGCGGTCAGACTAGTGAGTGTGTCAAAATAGCAAAGCAGATGTTGATCGGGAGATTCTTTTATAAGCAGTCAGCATCTAATGAAAAGATCAGCAGTCTTCTACTTCTGCAGGAGAGTGTGTGAGTACATCAGTGACCGAAGCAGCAGGCAATAATGCAGAAAAACAACAAGAGAAAAATCTGTTCATATAACTCAATGGGAGAAGAGATACCCCTGGCTTGTTTATCGAGACTGCAAAATGTACTGTCACGTTTGTTAAAAAGCTTCTGTGCAGAAAAATGCATATAACACACGGATGTGCAGATTTTCAAGACTCTTTACTTAAAAGGCACAGACATGGCGATGCTGTTGCTGTAATAGGAATGCAGAAAAAAATGAAAACACTTGTAGAGAAGGTAAAAAACAGAGCTCAGAATCCCGTCTGATTACCATGCCGACGGTCCATTGGATGGTGCAAGAAAAAATAGCAAATGAGAAGTTCTCTAATGCGACTTCAGAGCTTAAATACAAATCTCAAACTTGATGACTTGTATAGACATCACTCATTTGTGACAAACATGCAGCATGCCTAGGCCAAGTGTGTAAGGGAAGAAATTTTCCAGGAATTAAGAGCAAATCCTTTTGTTGGAATTTTGGATGACGAAACAATCAATCAATATAAATATTAAGAAGAAATTAATTTTTTATATACGCTACATGAAAGATGCAAAGCTGCTTCTTGGCTGATTGATAATTTTGACAAGCCTGATGGTACTGCTGAAACTATAACCAATACACTTACCTGATATCTGTGCATTGTACAGCACATCGTGTAGCACTTGCCTCTTCAGGGGCCGCTGCAAAAGTAAACAAAATTAAACAGTATAGGCAACTACTTCAAGTACTCTGCTTGCCGCTATGAAAGACTCCAAGAACTCAATCGAATTCTTGATGAAGGAGACTTCAGGAGTTTAAGAGCACCATGTTCCGTGCGGTGGCTGTCCTTAGCAGAGTAGTGGAAGGAATAGAAAGAAAGTGGCCTGCTCTTGTACTGCAGTTCTGTGAAGATGCACAGACCAATGCAACAGCGGAGGCTTTGCATAAACAAATCTCAACGTACAGCTTTGTAGCAACCACATGCATGTTACTTGACGTGATGGCCATCATGGACAGACTCAATAAAGTCTTTCAACTGGAGAATGTAAACCTTGGCCTGATCAAACCATCAGTAAGACAGCTTTAGATTTGCTTGGCGATTTTACTTACCTCTTACGGTGACAGAGAGGCAGACTTTGAACGAGAGATCACAGACCAGCACTTCAAGGGACACAAACTTAAGTTCTCTGGTCAGACAAATGTAAGCAACTACAAAGCCACAAGACTGGAATTTATTCAAGAACTCAGATCAAAAGTTGAGAACAGGTTTCAGCCTTCTGACACGATCAGTGTTTTTAACCCAATGTTAATTCCGACTGACGGTGGGGAACTACGCACCTACGGAAAAGAAGCTTTGGAACATCTGATTAGTGTTTTTTCTGCAGAGTCCCAAGGCATACCAGCGGTTACAGATGGTGACGACATAAGAAATGAATTTCTGCCCTTTAAACTCGCAATGAAGAACCACGGCGAACTGAACTTCACACATACTTGTCAGGCATTGGCAACAGACTATGCTGATATTTTCTCACAGTTTTCAAGACTTTCAAACATAGCCCTTGTCATACCCGTCTCTACAGTGGAATGTGAACGTGGTTTCAGTGCTCAGAATCGCATTCTCAACTCAAAGAGTAGCCGTTTAACTGAAGCACACAGTGAAGACTTGATGATTCTTCCGCTGGAGGGCCCTGACATTGAACATTTTAACTTCACACGAGCAACTGAAATCTTCACTGGTACAGCAGAAAGGCGCAAATTTTGATTTATAACAGGAAACATTTTTTATTTTTTAATTATACTAAAACAATGAACATTCATAGTACATTGGTGTACTTTTTTTACTTTGTTTTTAAATGATTTTGCTCACATTTCATGTTTTTTCCCCTATTATATGCGGCACTGTTGCTAAGAAAGAAAAACGGCGCAGCTATACTGCTCTATACACACTTCTCATTAAGAATACAATTGTGATATTTTGTGAAAGCTATCAGATAGGATTTTCGTCATTGACTCAAGAGAACGTTTCTAAATTAAGAAATACAGGTGCAGTGACAAACATTCCACGATCAAACCCTCAAGAGAGCTTGTTGAGTGTTTTTTACAGTTTTGTATTGTAATCTTCTTAAATTAATTATCTGGTTAGAAATATAAACATATCTGCTAATATGTATATAGAGTTATTAGCCTTTATTTGTACAAGTAACTGATTAATATTAAAACACAAATTCTGATGGATGGGACGTACAATTTTGGACATGTGCTTTTCAGGAACGTATGAACAAAAAAGCTAATGCGACCTCTGCTAGCGCTCTTCCTGGTCGGGAGGTAGATTCCTTCTCTTGCCATCAGAGGTAACAATTAACATTTAACAGATCTTTGCCTGTGTCGTTCAAACCAACTGAATTACATTTCACCATCCATTAACATAATAAGCAATGTTATAGATAAATTCCTTTCACAAGAACTAAGCTACCGTTGACGGAATCCATTTAAGACAGACATAAAAATTGTTGCTCTTCAGTAACATTTCTGTCAGTAAAAAGTGTCTATTTTCAATGGACTATTGATCTCCAAACACCATAAAATCCTTATCCTCACAAACAATTAAAAAGTCAAAATTCCCAAACATTCCAGTACGTCCTATTTTGCATGTGTCAAAGTATTCCTTTCAAAATACAGCATCTAAACTTATTTGTTAATTCATCTAATAATTCATTAATTAATTAGTCAATTCATTAATACTAAAGTCTGTACAGACTTTAGTTCGAAGCATTTGCTCGGCGCTTGACCTGCAAATTTCCAATCAACCAGACGAACTTCCTACTGTCAATCTTGCACTGTGCCGAAAACACTGCAACCTCTCTACCCAATGGGAGGACACACTAATATTTTATTGAAAATCCAGCCTCACTCAAAACTGCTTCAGCCAATAATATGGCAGTTTATTAGACTGGTGTTTAAAAGGATATTCTATTTAACAAGATATATGACCCTGCTGATTAGCATTGTGGTGTTTGGCAAAAATGATTCATGGAGCGTCGGTGGAGGCTTCAGAAATGTTGTTGGTTTGTGTTGGTTTTCTCCATTTATAAAAAAATGCATCAGACGTTTGAAGTAGATTTCACATTTGCCCGAGGCCTTTTGAAGAAAACAGCAACATTAGCAAATGATGACAATACGTAATTTTTATGAAAAATGCTATTTTCTGAGCACTGTCCTGTTCTGCGGCGCATGAGCAGTAAATAGTTACTGCTGATCGCACGTGTCATTAATGGTAATATCTATTAACAGCTTTCAGAAACATTTTATTACTGTTTTTTGTATGTTAGTTATTTGTGAAATCCTTTTATAACAAATATACGGATGAGCATTAGTTAGTTTTTTTTTGTTTTTTGTTTGTTTTTTTACATACTTTGTCCAAGTAGCTACCGGTAGTTTGTTTACCTTACTATATTGCTGTGTCTTGGTAATATTTTATGTTGTAATGTTATGTATTTCTAAAGTAACCAGTGTTACCAGACTGTTAAATGATTACGCTTCTTTAGAGCGATGTTTCTGCGCATGCGCCACTGAACGGGACAGTGCTCAGAAAATTTTTCAGAATAATTACATTATGTCATAATTTGCTAATATTGTCGTTTTCTTCAAAAGACCTTGGGCAAATGGCAAACATCGTGGAAAGTGAACAAAGTCATTTGCAAAGACCTACCCCTTGCCCAGTATTGACACATCCTTGGCTGGCTTGTTGTGGTTCAACTCGCTGGACCTCAAAAGTGGGTACTGTCAGGTGGAACTATCCCCTACAGTCCTGTCTAAGACTGCCTTCTCCACCAGTCGATGGCTATGGCAGTTCAAGGTAATGCCGTTTGAGTGGCTGAAGGCGTTGAATGGGGTCCCACCACAGTGCTGCCTGGTGTACTTAGATGATCTGCTAGTACACGTGCCGACCTTTACACACTCCCTGCATGAGGTACTACAGTGCCTGGAGACAGCCGGCCTGACGCTACACCTAGACAAGTGCCAGCTGATGCAATGGGAGGTCAGCTTTCTGGAACACCGAGTGGGTGAGGAGGGTATACAGACCAAGAAAATCATTGCTGTCCGGGATTGGCCCGTCCCTACTGACCTATGCTAGCTGCGGGTGTTGCTGGGACTGGCCTCCTACTACTGCCGCTTTGTTGCCTGCTTCACCACCACCACCCCTTCACCGGCTGCTAAGGAAAGAGAAGCTGTTCAATTTGACTGAGGCATGCCAAACTGCCACGCTGCCCTGCAGTGACTGTTAACTTTCTGGGAGCTGGAGGGGTAGGTGGCATGCTCAAATGGCTACAGTCGTTTGACTACCGGATCCAACTGGGCTGGGGAGCATTATATCAATGCGGACAGACTGTCCCACTGACCCTGCGCCGAGGTGTACCTCAGCCACTGTTTCAGACGGGAGGTTCGGGAGCAGGAGCTGCTCTTGGCGGAGCAGAGTGAGGACAAGGAGCAAGGGCAGTCCCGGGCAGTGTTCTACAGCGCTGGTGATGCGAGCCGGCAGATTGGGAAGTGTGGTGGCAGGTGGTGGTCTCAGATTTGTCAACAGTGTTTCAGGCCCATCAATGGCACCCCAGCTGCAGAACACTTCGGGGTTGGGAAGACCTATGGCCTTACATATGAAGACATATGGCCCTACATGTTTTACTGTTTTAGGATACTTGAAACATGCAAAATACTGTAATTATTTACACTGTTAAAAAACATCTTGCGTTAAATTGTAGCACTTTTTCTACATCAGCAAATTGCTGCTTCCCCCACTGTTTGGCATCTTTTTAAAGCTAACAATTGTACTCACACTCTAGCATTGTCTCAGAGCAGAGACTGGACTGAACATGATGTCGATCATCCTCCAGTCTGCGTTACTTAATCCAACCCATATGTCTCTTATAACCTCAAGGGATAGGCACATAATTCAAAGAGGTCTGTCTTCCCGACACAGCACTAACCAATAATGTACTTTTTTGTTGATTGGTAGGTGGTTATGGCTTCAAAATACAAACCTAGAGTATTACATTGATTTTAAACGCATTTTGTATGTGTAATATGAAGTGGACCATGCGGAGAGGCCAAAACTTAAAACGCCGATGCCACAGACCAAAATTGACTGATGCTTGTCTGAAAAACAAATCATAAAAAAACACATAGAAAAATTTGATTTTTTTTGTACCAAATGTAATTTAGGTGAACAGTACAATCAAAAGTGTGATATTTTGTGAGATTGATATTATATTTTACAGTTTTTAGTGACTTTAGAGCTCTGTTAACCATAAAATCACACAAACATACTTAAATATTTTAGGACAGACATGTAGCAGAAAAAAAATCTATGTATATCTTTTCCGATTGATGATTACTGAGACAGTCTTATTTAAAAACTGCTACAGCACACACAGTCCTACTCATAGGGGATGAACTGTCTGTTCACACTCCCAATCTATAGTCCCCACCTTGTTTCCTCAGTTAATTGGTAACTGTAACAGGGCAACGTTACATACATGGGCCGTCACTGAATAATACTGAGGCAGACGCAAAACATTGGGTGTTGACACACCGCACAGGCACGCAAATTTAATTAACACAGGTGCTGCCACTGGGATACAGCAATGGTAACCCTAGTGTCAGATTTAACAAAGAAAACAGAACAAAACAAAGCTAAAAATAAACATTTGCCACACAAGGCGATCACTAGCCTCATTAAAAGAGACGTCCTGCTCCAGGAACCTATTGCACTACCCAATCTTCTCTATACTGTTTGTGATAAACATCCCCATAAACTGACTTACTTATGGACTTTTGGAGTCCTGGAGAACAGCTGCTGTGCCTCAAACCAGTTTTTCAACTATTGATGACACAAAAATTAACAATGCAGGACACAGTGGACTTCTATTCCCAGGTTACAGTTACAGTCTGGGATACAGTTGATTATTCAATTTATTGTACTTTTCTCTCCTAAAATCTCAGCTTTATGTACCAACACTTAAACAAGTAATAACTTTTGAAACATGTCCTTTAGCAAATAGTGCTGTTAGCAGTGGTGTAGTGCTATATTTGGAAGCGAGGGGCCGTTATTTTCTACCCCCAACCCCCTCACTCTCTCAACCCTGCCACACTGCCTGCAGTCTCCGTTTCCCCACACACCCAACAGAACTGCAGTTTATCACTAGTAGTTATGATATTTGAAAGGGCTAACAAGTGTGCCAATTGATTACAAATTCAGACAATCGAGTATTATTGTAAAGCAACTGGACTTACAGCTATTTATGTTAAAGATAAATAAATACACAAATATTGTACACATTTTCACAACCAATTCCATACACTAATACACACATGATTAAAACTGTATTATTATTATTATTATTATTGTGAAGTATGGAAGCGGTCCTCTCCTTGCTCAAAAGAAGTATGGAAGCGGTGCTCTCCCTGCCCAAAAGAAGTCGGGGAGCAGCTCTTTCCATCCCTGACCCCCCAGCATTAGTGTAAGGGACATATTTGGCCCAGGAAGCAGCAAATAGCTAATTTCCCATTTCTGTCAATGTCTTTCAAAATAATTCTCCAAAGTGACTTGTTTTATTTACTCAGTGCTGGAAGCCTATCTGCAATCCTTGAAACCACTAACAGAGTACATTCTCGTCTTACCACTTGCTGTATACAATGTCAAAAATAATACAGTGCGATTATTTTTAGTGTAATTAAACACAATTAAAGGAAATACAAATGTAATTTGTGGGGATATAAGTAATCCTGTTTCCTGTTCTAATGGAGCCTAGGCTTTACTGATTTATATAAATACTATATATATAACCACAGAAAATTAAAGGGACTGTCTCAAATGTTCTCCTCCAGTCTTGAAACTGTATTTACTCCACTCTGTGTGTAGTTGAACACATAGCTGTAATGCACAATAAGTAATAAACACTACTACACCCTTTGAAGAATGCATGGTAATATCCCACATGGTGGTAGTTTTGCTAGATTTAGAATTGTGTTAATTCAAAATGTGCAAGTTAATTCTTGATTTTATAGTTAAATATTTAAACGTTTTGAAATGTGCAGTGCTATTTGTGATTGTTGTAAAATGTTGTTAGTATAACAAAAACACTTTTATCAAAACATCTTTCCTTCTACGTTCTTAAACTGATGGGGGGGGGGTTCATTAATTGCAGTCCTGAAACAGTTTTGCATATCCTTTCCTCTCTTTCATTTATTAAAATACCTATGCCATTGACCTTGTGTCTGTCTATGAGTATAAAAGCCCCCAAAGGTGGGGGCTAAGATGCTTAGAAATGTCAGCATTACTATACTTAAAAGTTTAGGTAAGACAACCATTAAATGTATTTATCTAAATGCTAGAAGTATCAGAAACAAAATTCTAGAACTTGAAGCTACTGCACTAACAAACTATGATGTGATAGGTGTTACAGAAACGTGGTTATCTGAGAGTGATGGGCCGAATATAATATTTGTGGGTATACACTGTATAGGAAAGACAGGCAGGACAGACGAGGAGGAGGGGTAGCATACATAAGAAACATCTTGAAGCCCAGGTGTTAAACCTGGACAAAGAAAATAAAACCGAATCAATATGGGTCAGAATAACATTCAAAAGCATAATAATAGGAGCATGCTATAGACCGCCAGATTCAGACGGTAGCAAAATAATCTGTTATACAATGACATTAGAAATGTGTGTAGCAAAGGAGAAGCCATACTAATGGGGGATTTCAACTTCCCCCAAATAAAATGGGAAAACCCGGTGGGTAGCACGAAGGATGAAATAGAAATGGTGGAAATGACAAATGACTGCTTCCTAACACAATTTGTGAAGGCACCCACTAGAGGGGAGGCATGCCTTGATTTAGTCTTTTCAAATAACGAAGATAGAATAACTAAAACAGAGGTCAGAGAACCACTGGCAAACTCAGACCACAACATGGTCTCATTTGAAGTGTTTTTTAAAACCCCAAAAGTAATGTAAAGCTAAGGTTTACAATTTTAGAAAAGCAAACTATGAAGGTATGAAACAGAGACTAACAGAAGTAGATTGGAGTAAAATAGAGAAAACACCCACAGAAGAAGGATGATTGTTCTTCAAAAACGTAGTACTAGAGGCGCAAAACAATTATATCCCTAAAGTAGACAAATCTAAATGTAAAACTAAATTGCCAAAATGGTTTAATAGATCAATTAAAAAAAATATTCAGCGAAAAAAGGCACTTTACAGAGCATTAAAAAAGGACCAAAAAGAAAGTACACAGAAAGAGTACACAGAACTGCAAACACAAGTCAAAAAGGAAGTTAGAAAGGCCAAGAGAGAAATAGAAATGAACATTGCTAAGGGAGCTAAAACCAATTCCAAAATGTTTTTCCAATATTACAACAGCAAGAGAACATTCAAAGAGGAGATTAAATGTTTAAGAGATACAAATGGCAAAATCGTAGAGGAAGAAAAAAAAATAGCAAATATATTAAATGATTACTTTTCACAAGTTTTTACAAAGGAAGATACTGACAACATGCCCCACATGTCATCCAGTTCCTATCCAGTTTTAAATAACTTTAGCATAACTGAGGCAGAAGTATTAAAGGGACTAGGAGCTCTTAAAATAAACAAATCCCCTGGGCCGGATGAGATCCTCCCAAATAGTACTCAAAGAAATGAAAGAAGTAATTTACAAACCGCTAACCAAGATCATGCAGCAGTCTCTTGACACAGGGGTTGTACCGACAGACTGGAAAATTGCAAACGTAATACCGATCCACAAAAAGGGAAACAAAACTGAACCAGGTAACTACAGACCAGTAAGCCTGACTTCTATTATATGCAAACTTATGGAAACTATAATAAGAGCCAAAATGGAAAATTACCTATATGGTAACAGAGTACTGGGAGACAGTCAACATGGTTTTAGGAAAGGGAGATCGTGTCTAACTAACTTGCTTGATTTTTTTGAGGATGCAACATCGATAATGGATAATTGCAAAGCATATGATATGGTTTATTTAGATTTCCAGAAAGCTTTTGACAAAGTCCCGCACAAAAGATTAATTCTCAAACTGAACGCAGTTGGGATTCAAGGAAACACATGTACATGGATTAGGGAGTGGTTAACATGTAGAAAACAGAAAGTACTGATTAGAGGAAAAACCTCAGAATGGAGTGTGGTAACCAGCGGTGTACCACAGGGATCAGTATTAGGTCCTCTGCTATTCCTAATCTACATTAATGATTTAGATTCTGGTATAGTAAGCAAACTTGTTAAATTTGCAGACGACACAAAAGTAGGAGGAGTGGCAAACACTGTTGCAGCAGCAAAGGTCATTCAAAATGATCTAGACAAGATTCAGAACTGGGCAGACACATGGCAAATGACATTTAATAGAGAAAAGTGTAAGGTACTGCACGCAGGAAATAAAAATGTACATTATAAATATCATATGGGAGATACTGAAATTGGAGAAGGAATCTATGAAAAAGACCTAGGAGTTTTTGTTGACTCAGAAATGTCTTCATCTAGGCAATGTGGGGAAGCTATAAAAAAGGCTAACAAGATGCTCGGATACATTGTGAAAAGTGTTGAATTTAAATCAAGGGAAGTAATGTTAAAACTGTACAATGCACTTGTAAGACCTCATCTTGAATATTGTGTGTAGTTCTGGTCACCTCGCTATAAAAAAGATATTGCTGCTCTAGAAAGAGTGCAAAGAAGAGCGACCAGAATTATTCCGGGCTTAAAAGGCATGTCATATGCAGACAGGCTAAAAGAATTGAATCTGTTCAGTCTTGAACAAAGAAGACTACGTGGCGACCTAATTCAAGCATTCAAAATTCTAAAAGGTATTGACAGTGTGGACGCAAGGGACTTTTTCAGCCTGAAAAAAGAAACAAGGACCAGGGGTCACAAATGGAGTTTAGAAAAAGGGGCATTCAGAACAGAAAATAGGAGACACTTTTTTACACAGAGAATTGTGAGGGTCTGGAATCAACTCCCCAGTAATGTTGTTGAAGCTGACACCCTGGGATCCTTCAAGAAGCTGCTTGATGAGATTTTGGGATCAATAAGCTACTAACAACCAAACGAGCAAGATGGGCCGAATGGCCTCCTCTCGTTTGTAAACTTTCTTATGTTCTTATGTACTTAAAAGTTTATGATGCTCCTAGTTCCAAAACTGTGGGTAGATGTATTAAGATGGGCCAGCCGTAGTGCAAACATACCGAAATGTGCATTTTCATTGCAACAGTTCACAAGGTAAAATATGTTAATGAAATTTAAATATTTGTTGCATCTTCTTAGCTAGATCTCTAGCATACATTGCAAGAGTCATGTGACATCGTTCAAATAAATAGCTAGAATTCATTTGTGGTTTGCTGCAGCAGAGGGTGCCCAAAGGATAACTTCTATACATGCTTAGGCTCTCGCTAAACCAGACATGTTTGTCTGACATAAGGGGGTGTCGGGTTTAAAAACAATACAATAAAATCGCACGCACATACATTTTTATAGTTCTCGATGTATTTTAAATATAAATTATTGTGCTGAAATAACACTAACGTGTTTTGGGTAGGCTACACATTCTATTGCTCCCAACATGCTGGGGAAACCAGAAATGTCATAGAAATTAGTTTTTAAGGCTTGTAAGTACACCTTGACTTTAATGAAAATGAGGTAATGCACAACTGGCAATGCACGAGAAAAAGCAGATTGGGAAATGCCAGCAACAATTGCGACTGTTTAAAACGTGCTTTCAAAAGTTCTGAACAAATTGTTGCAATTGCCTGCAGCTTTAATACATCTCATTATAGTATTTGTGAACCCTCATTTGCAGGTTCTCTGCCCCCTTTTTGTGAATTTATGCAGGAACACCCATAATTACATATTCATCTAAAGTTGAACTGCAAAGACTGCTGCCGCAAAGCATTCCCTAAAAAGTCGCTAACAGCATTGCACATGTTTAGTACATTTCATCATAGACTTCCAACTCGTTTGCAACTGTTTTGCGATTATTTTGACAGTCGCAACACTTTAGTGCATCTACCCCTAAATGTGTTAGAAAGGCATTGCTTTAAAATAACAGTGTGTTTGCTCCAGTTTACGCAACGTGTAGTGTGGTGCATCGTGGTATAAGAGCTAAGTGTTGTAAAGCTTTTTTAAATCAAGTTAAAGGGTAGGTAAACGTGGTACTTCACTTATGAGTATGGTATATAGCAGTATGAAAAATTGTTTAACCATTGTAAACTGGGGAATTAAAAGAATAATTTATGACCATGCAAATGTACTGTGACAGATGCTACATTTATTGGTTTTAAGAAGTTTAGCAGCTTCCCTTAGGACTTTCTAAAAGGTGAGAAATAACATTTCTGTAAAAGATTGAAACCCACTAATCAGCTTGCCTATAAGGGGCCTGGATTATGTTTCAGCATAAGGGGCCCCCGAATACAAAATGCAGACACAGCATTTACACAGGTTTACTCACCCAAAACTCCTTCACCAAACAAAGGATGTTCTCCCTTTTTTATATACCATGTGGCTGGAGCCTAATTATCAATTAATCAATTAGCTCCAGCCACATTCTCACATGTATTGGCAGGGATAGGAAATTAACCCCATCCCTGCCATCCACCACAAACCAATATTATTTACAGGCAGGGTTTTACCCTGCCACATATCCCCCCTCAAGACCTCTAAAACTCTCCCTCATGACCCCTATTGTCCTCCTTCTACATCCTTGAGGGAGGGTTAGGCCATAGTCTGGCGCCCAGTTGGCGGGACCGAGACCTGGCGACGGGACCCAGGCATAGTGGATGGGGCATCAGGAAAGCAGGCAGGTGAGCTGTCGGCTTCAGCCCCAGGCATAGGTGCAAGCCCAGGCGACCAAGCAGTGACGTCTGAGCAACCAGGGGGAGCGGAGCAGGAGACCAGGTGACCTCCTGTGCCTGGCGGTGCCGTGACCTGGGAGTCAGGCCCAGCAGCCAAAGGTCCAGACATGGGATCGAAGCTCCAGTTACCGGGCTGTGGCACAGGGGTGGTGAATGTGGTCTCCTCACCTCCCTGACCTTCTTCTTAGCCGGCAGCTCCCTTTTCTGGAGCACTGGCCACACTCACTCCTGCAGCAAAACTTCTATGGGGGGAGCTGGTCTCCTGACCTCCCCCCCTTTTGTGGCCGGCAGCTCCCCTTTGTGGGGCTATGGCCACAGTATTCCCTGCTGCTATGAAGAGCCGGCAGCGACCCCAGGTGAAGCAGAGCCCAGGCGACGGCCAGCAGGTGACTCCAGGCGATGCAGAGCAGCAGATGACCCCAGGCGACGGCGAAAGAGGACCCTTGGGAGGCGACGGTGGCAGCGGACCCTCAGGAGGCGATGGCTGGAGTGGAGCCATGAAGGAAGCAGCAGGAGCTCCAATTCTCCCAATAGTGGTGGTGGAGGCAGAGGTAGCTCCTGCTCCTTCCTCTTGATAGCAAAGGCAGCAGGGGCTCCTTCCCTTCTGGCTGCGAAGGCGGCAGGGGCTCTTCCCCTTCTGGCTGCGAAGGTGGCAGGGGCTCCTCCCCTTCTGGCTGCAAAGGTGGCAGGGGCTCCTCCCCTTCTGGCTGCTAAGGCGGCAGGGGCTCCTCCGCTTGCAGCGGAGGCGGAAACAGCAGCTATTCTCCTATCCCTGAGGACTAGTGTAGCTCACCTTTGGTCATGTAGACAACGGGGCTTCTCCAGTTTGAGATGGACACTGATTCCCCCCTCTTCAGTGCTGTAGATGGCCGGGTCTGATCTACAGCCCAGAACCACTTTGCTGTGTCTCCAAAAAGACCCTGGTGCCACACCTCCTCATATAAAGGGTTTCCATAGGGGCAGTCCTCCCAGTAAAACAAATACTTGCATACAATTAGACAACTTCTCCCATATGTAAACACCTGGCGACTTTTCACCCTGAAGAGAAAACACCCTGCTTAAAATTTAATCTCCAGGTAGGCTCTATGACTTTGCTTTGAATCCTTCATAACAGTTTCTTTTTTAAATCAAGAAAAACTATGCTGTAAGTGTATAAGCTACAGCCTGCTAAGGTCTATAAAATTGTAAGATATTTGAATTACTATTTGATAATTATTTGCATTATAAATGATTCTCTAGTTAATTACTGTTATCCCCATCACATAATGCATGTTTTAATCCAATGCAATTTAAAGTGGCTTGGTTTGGAAAGGGTATTATTTTAATAAGTCCACATATTTCCCAAAAATGTCAACAATATAACAATATTCACTATCACAGCATACCACGTAAACCAGAATTTTAAACCGAGAATTTAGTACTTAATAGCCTATTGTAAAGTTAAGCTGCTGCTGTAGTACAGTTTCTTGGACAACAACAAAACAAAGACATTCTAACTATCGTTTATATATTATGTTGTTTTTAAAGTTTACACATTTTTTTTAAAGAATCAGCACAAAAATTGTATGATTCAGAATCGATTTTCAAGTCAGGTCCATCAATTCTCAGATCAGGATCAATTCCAGATCAATTCTGGAATCAACTCATTTTTTTGGAGTGATTTGCCCATCTCTACATAGAGCATTTTAAAAGGAAGCCATTTAGAGATATCTTGAAATCACTTCCTGTTCACTTCGAGATTTCGCTCGGTGCAAGTGGTGGATACTGTATCTCTAAATCATTTGAAGATCTCTCTAAATGACTTCCTGTTCATTTAGAGATATATTTAAATAATTTAGAGATCTCTAAATGAACAGTAAGTTATTTCGAGATATCGTCAATGATCCTGTGCATGAATAAATTGCATTGGACCGCTAGCACATAGCACTCAGTCTGGACTCTGGACCAGACCGAGATTATAAAAATAAACGACATTTGATCGTGAACTTTGTTGTCTGTCTTTTGTTTCATACTCGCATCACCTCTACACCTGCGTATGGCACACCACTTTGCCACAATCTTGTTATGTGCCATTCACATAGATTTCAATACAAAGGGCTCTGCTCAGCAAACAATGCAACATTGCTTCAAAAAGCAGGGGACAATGTGGGAATGGACCTGATTATGAACTCTGCAAATAATGTCTATTTGTAAACTGTGTTGTTCTTCTTCAGATCTGGTAGCATTCTCTGTGTGTTTTGGTGCTTGTGTGACTTAGAGCTGAATGACTGCTTGTGTGTGAGTGCGTTACTGATGGGGGTGGGGGCATGTCTGACACGAGCAGTCAGATAGGAAGTGTTGGACCAATGAGTGAGGTAGGGGGAGGAACCTGGTTGTGAGTGTGAAGATGATGGTCTGAAAGAGAGAAGCAGGTGGCAGGAGAATTGAGAGAGAGTTAACCCTTTGCAGTCTATTTATTCAGAGCTTGTCAGGCGCATTAGGTCCAATTTATTTTCACACGTGCTGTTTATTTAACATGCGCTGTTTAAATTTTTTTTCAGAGTAAAATAGGTTTAAAAGGCATTGAATCACAAAAGGACACTCAGTATATCTACAGCCAAGCCCCCCCCCCCCACTTTGTTCGCTGTATTTTTCACATACCTCTTTATAGACATGGATACTGATGAATCCTTTCCAGATCACTTGTTTTATCACCAAACTCCTCAATAATGCGATCCAAGTCATTATTTTATTACTATAACATCTCAAAAAGCTCTGCAAATGTCTGTGATATTCTTTGAGCACTGAATGCAGAAGCAGCTACCTCTTTTGTTATGTCCGTGTTATCTCTATGATGGATGGGGCTATGAGATATGTTTGTTTTTTTTGCCCTTTTTTTTTTGGTTTCATTCGGCTCCTATTGGTCTGACTCGGCCATTGAAAGGTTTTCTCTGATTTTTCCTGAGACGTGTGCTTTATGTCTTTTTGATGATTTTAGACAGGGTCCTACATTGGACAGTAAAGGGAAAATTGTAATGCTGGACCTGGTGAGACATAGGACTGCAAAGGGTTAAGAAAGGTTGAGTTTGTGAGTGGGAGGAGAGGAACGACAGCCATTGTTCACTAAATGCTAGGTTTCCTACTGCTTTGAACTGCAACTGTTGTCTGTCTCATTATATCCTGGAAACCCCGCAGCTCAGCGCAACAATATGTAAATAAATCCTGTTTGCTTGCAAGGCGTATCAACTTCAACCTCCGTCTTGATCACCTGCTTGTCACTCGGCAGTGAATGCACACATCCACGCGACACACGGTTACTTTGTCAGAAGCATTAATACTCTGTATCTTTCTAAGCAAGGATTTAGGGGAGCTCACTAATAAAAGCTGAATTTCAAAACAATAATATAGTACAGCAATTGTTACAGCTGTGTATAATGGCATTTAAAACAGGCTTTTACATATCTGCCCTTACTCAGGTACCATCGCAGTCGGACACATTCACAGGTTTTTATACATTTTATTAGTGTGTTAGTAAAGATTTTTAACTGCATACACGGTTGTTTGTTTTAATTATTGTACTGGTGATTGGGGGGCATTTTGAATATCCGTTTACTGTGTGGGTGTTTATACCATCCATCGGTTACTACAGGTGAATCACGTTAACACAAATGTGCCAGTTCTAAGCAGTGGCAACTGTATCTTTAAAACTCTAATTTTAAGATCTCTACATGGCAGGTTGGCACACTATGCTAGCAAAACCCACGTGGTTTCCATATTATTTAAAGATATCTCTAAATCATTTGAAGATATCTCAAAATAACTTCCTGAAATAACTTCCTGTCCATTTAGAGATCTCTCTAAATGAACCAGAAGTTATTTCAAGATATCTTAACATGGTTTAGAAATATCTCTAAATGAACAGGAACTTATTTAGTGATATCGCAATGGTTTAGAGATCTTTAAATAACAGGAAGTTATTTAGAGATATCTAAAAAAACATTTTGAGGATAAAATGATGTTAAGATATCTGAAAATAATTTTAAGATATCTCTAAATGTATTTTAGATATCTTAAAATGATTTAGAGATATCTTAAATATTTTAAGATCTATTCAGATATTTAGATATATCTGTAAAGCAATTTGAGATATCTGTAAATGATAATTTGACTTGCCATATAGATTGACTGAAAGATGAATAAACACATTTACTTTATCTTGAGTTACAGTGGCTTGCGAAAGTATTGACCCCCCCTTGGCATTTTTCCTATTTTGTTGCCTTACAACCTGGAATTAAAATGGATTTTTATTTGGATTTCATGTAATGGACATACACACAATAGTCCAAATTGGTGAAGTGAAATGAAAAAAATAACTTGTTTCAAAAAATTATAAAAAATAAATAACGGAAAAGTGGTGCGTGCATATATATTCACCCCCTTTGCTATTAAGCCTCTAAATAAGATCTGGTGCAACCAATTACCTTCAGAAGTCACATAATTAGTTAAATAAAGTCCACCTGTGTGCAATCTAAGTGTCACATGATCTCAGTATATATACACCTGTCATGAATGGACCCAGAGTCTGCAACACCACTAAGCAAGCGGCACCATGAAGACCAAGGAGCTCTCCAAACAGGTCAGGGACAAAGTTGTGGAGAAGTACAGATCAGGGTTGGGTTATAAAAAAAATATCCGAAACTTTGAACATCCCACGGAGCACCATTAAAGCCATTATTAAAAAATGGAAAGAATATGGCACCACAACAAACCTGGCAAGAGAGGGCCACCCACCAAAACTCACGGACCAGGCAAGGAGGGCATTAATCAGAGAGGCAACAAAGAGACCAAAGATAACGCTGAAGGAGCTGCAAAGCTCCACAGCGGAGATTGGAGTATCTGTCCATAGGATCACTTTAAGCCATACACTCCACAGAGCTGGGCTTTACGGAAGAGTGGCCAGAAAAAAGCCATTGCTTAAAGAAAAAAATAAGCAAACACGTTTGGTGTTTGCCAAAAGGCATGTGGGAGACTCCCCAAACATATGGAAGAAGGTACTCTGGTCAGATGAGACTAAAATTGAGCTTTTTGGCCATCAAGGAAAACGTTATGTCTGGCGCAAACCCAACACCTCTCATCTCCACAGTGAAGCATGGTGGTGGCAGCATCATGCTGTGGGGATGTTTTTCATTGGCAGGGACTGGGAAACTGGTCAGAACTGAAGGAATGATGGATGGCGCTAAATACAGGGAAATTCTTGAGGGAAACCTGTTTCAGCCTTCCAGAGATTTGAGACCGGGACGGAGGTTTACCTTCCAGCAGGACAATGACCCTAAGCATACTGCTAAAGCGACACTCGAGTGGTTTAAGGGGAAACATTTAAATGTCTTGGAATGGCCTAGTCAAAGCCCAGACCTCAATCCAATTGAGAATCTGTGTTATGACTTAAAGATTGCTGTACATCAGTGGAACCCATCCAACTTGAAGGAGCTGGAGCAGTTTTGCCTTGAAGAATGGGCAAAAATCCCAGTGGCTAGATGTGCCAAGCTTATAGATACATACCCCAAGAGACTTGCAGATGTAATTCCTGCAAAAGGTGGCTCTACAAAGTATTGACTTTGGGGTGGTGAATACTTATGCACGCTCAAGTTTTCTGTTTTTTTGTCTTATTTCTTGTTTGTTTCACAATAAAAAATATTTTGCATCTTCAAAGTGGTAGGCATGTTGTGTAACTCAAATGATACAAACCCCCAAAAAATCTATTTTAATTCCTGGTTGTAAGGCAACAAAATAGGAAAAATACCAAGGGCGGTCAATACTTTCGCAAGCCACTGTAATTATCCCATCACATATAAAATAAAATATTTGGGATCATGAACTAGCTTTAAGCTACTAATTGTGTTCTGGCATTTGGTTCTATGTACTCTAAATTTAGGAACTTTTAATTGACTCACATGGAGTGCAGAGTTGTTATCTTTCACAGTTAATGGAATTTCGCATATCTTAGCAGCTTCTCTTTCTAATTATTTCATAAAAAGCATTAATCACATTGAACAGAATCTTAACATTTTCCTATTATTTTTTTTTTTAAATCACTGAAGAACAAAACTTAAAGTGATACAGAACTTTGCTGTTACCATCAAGTAACGTTTCTGTGCTTTCATTTTTAAGTAAAAGTTTGTTTGGAGGATAGTTATACAGTATATTCTGGAGTAATAGGCCTGTATTTTGCTCTGTGGGCACCTTACAGTCTAATTGCCAAAATCAAATTTAATGTATTTTGTGGGCAATTTACACACAGTTGGCTAAAGGTTTAAATTCCGACTTAATCTTTAAAGTCACAATGCACTTTTATGTCTGAGATATTAATGTACAATTTACAGTATGCACTGCCCATAAGGTGGTCTGCATCATTAAAAAAAATGTAGTTATTTTTTATATAATGTAGTTTTGGCATCATCTTGTGAAAAATGTAATCTTGCACTTCAGGGTTCTAAACCAGCTTGGTGCTGGAGCCTAAAAACAAATTAATAAAATAATAATATTGGTAGCTGAATTCTAGACTTCTGATAATGTAGTCTTGTATGATATTGTAGTCTATTTAATTTAAGGCAACTGTTCTGTAAGTGGTCTTACCGAATTTGGTGTTAACCAGTGCTTAATATTTACAGAAAGAGGTGACAACTGCACATTTAAAATTAAAATTTTATTTGAAAGAGTACTGTACTAGTATGTGAAGAGGCAGGCTTGCGGTGACAGGACAGGAAGTAGACAGACAACAGTTTGTGAGTGAAGGCGCTGCTGCACAGATTTATTTTAAAATAAAAGATTTAAACAGACAAAACACTTTCCAAAATAAAACGGCACGGTGGCCAAAACAGACAGATATCAAACAGCCACTAAACACAAGAAATATCGTACTAGGGTAGGAACAGCATACGTAGCAATTGTTATTTTTTTCGATTTCACTCTATCTCCCGACTCTTGTTCCGCCTCTGAACACACCAACCCAGAGTGAGTGATTCATGCCACAGCTGTGGCGGGACTCAATTGCTAATTAATCATTCACTTGAATCCTGGGATGTGAACTTATTTGTGCAATCCCTGTGCCCACATACTAATACACATTTTATGTACATGTGAAGTGATTGTGCAATCCTTGTGCCTAAATACAAATATACATTTTAAATCACTTGTGCTATATAACCAATTTATACACCATGCACCAAAAAAAATTAAATACAGCACCTGAAAGCCGATACACACGTTTATCATGTTTCCCACACAGCACTACTTGTGGTCTGCTCTATTTATATTGTGATTTCGACAGACACCGCTTGGGGTTTCAATAAGCGATAAACTAACACTCACGAGACACTTAGGAAAGTTAGCACCTTTAAGTAAATATGGTTTTTATATCAAGTCGCTCCCTCGCGGTATTAGGTGAGAGAATTTGAATACATTTCTATGGATTACCATTATTAATTGTATATAAATGACTCTCCCGAGGTTTCTTTTTCCACACGATTCATTTAGCGTACAAAGTCATTTGCCGCTGGATAGTGAATATAGCAGGTATACAAAGCACACAGTAACGGGCTTACTGCGTGGTAAACTGGTTACCGCTGTTTAGTGCATGAGGCCCTATGTCATCATCAAAGTAAACAGACACTGTGCATGTGGCTCTGCTTTACCCAATCAGAATCCTGGCCAGCGCAATAGTCAGTGTACTGAAAGAACGAGTAACGAGATGTTTCTGGGAAGTGTAGTGGCATAAAAGTACAATATTTTCTAAACAAACGTACTTGAGTAAAAGTACAAGTATCCCAAAAATAAAGTACTTAAGTGCAGATCCAGAAAGCAAATACTTTAGTGTAACAAAGTATTTCTACTTTGTTACTTTCCACCCCTGCCATTCAGTTAAAATCGTGAGAATGCATGGTCAACTGTGAGTGCTAACTGATAAGCCGGCTGTTGACCAAATATGATAAACCCCATGCTGAACCTAGGCGATGTAAGTGATAGCCAGTTAACCCTTTGCCACCAGACCATTATAATTTCATGCATTTTTGACCGGTGACGTACCCTGCGTTATGTGATGTCTCACAGCAATAATAAGCCGTGTGGTAATCAAACCAGTCTTTCTGAAGCTTGTTATTGAATAAACTAGGCCCTAGAAAGAAAAAAAAAACATCCCTCCGTGTATTTTTAATGATACACTTCAAGAAAGTCATGTACAGGGAATTCGATCGACAGCACTGACTTTGAAACCGAGTTACATAGGAAGTTCGAGATATGCCATGTAAACACAACATGAAGACAACTTAGACATCTCATCTACAGCTGTTTTTGAAGGTAATTATCCAATGAACCTCTAATTCAATATGTGTTTCGATTCAATATGTGGTTTTTTATGTGTTATATAAATATATATTTTTTAAAGAATCTTGAAAATGGACGAGCTGCCTGTGTTTGACTGTGACAGTACATTATTTGCTTGCACTGACTGCAATAACTTGCTTTTTACATGCAAAATTGCTTTGTATTTACTTTGTATTACATGTATTGCTGTATCATCATACTTTTTCTATCGACGGTGTTTGTTTTCTTCTGCTGAATATATACTTTTTCTTTATTTTTTACTTGCCGTGGTCGCAACATGTAGGCTGCGTTATTCTGCTTTACATAAAATAGCTTGTTTTCATACTTGTTTTTACTATTTGTAGTTGTATTGAACTTTTTTCTATAACGTTTACATATAATAATATAGTAATAAGATTAGTGTTTGCTGCACGCTAATTTATTTTACAGTGTATGCTGAAAATAAAAAAAATGTGCTTTTCGTGCAGTTTAATAAATACTATAGAAAAGTATGTGAAAATTGTGTTTTTATTTGAAATCCTCATAAAATTTTGCAACTGTAATAACCAGATAATTTTTTTCTATCTAACTTGGAAAGCGGTTGATATTAGTAGTATACTAATAATACTAATCATACATTATGATATTATATATATATATATATATATATATATAGATATATATATATATTATATATAAAAAGTATTAATTTTTTTTTGTTTTTTTATGGGGCACATGGCTCTATATAATAAATTTTTTTTTTTTTTATAGTTCATTAGTTAACAAATTATGTCATTAGAAACAGCTACTTCAGACCTTTCTATCAATATATTGGGTTTTAAATTCTGATTTAAGGTTACCAAACAACAAGCAATAAACCACAACATGTTAATGTCCAAACATGTGAATTCTGACTAGGTGACAAAGGGCTAATCCCTCTGCTGCAGTATTAAAACCTGTAGCTTTGCCTGAACATGGTGGTGTGTTCAGAGGCGGAACGAGAGGCGTGAGAAGGAAAGTAAGAATAAAAACAGTTGTTACTCGTGCTGGCTATAAACCTGCACGTTATTTGTTTTTGCATGTGTTTGTTTGCTTTGGCCACCATGCCTTTGTTGTTTTGTATAAGTGTTTCTGTTTTGTTTGAACTTTTTATTTATTATTAAAACGTGCAGCAGTGCTTGTATACCCCAGCACTGTTGTCTGTCCACTTCCTGGCCTGACGTCACCACGAGCTATCCTGTTCACAAAGCCCAAAGAGGGTGTAATGTGGAGACTTGGCAACACTGCTTTCCAATAATAAAACAAACATCAACAAAGCGTATGTGGAATGTGTAAAACTGTTGAGAATTAAAATGTTAAGTTCTCAGACAACATGCATTTGGGTCATTCTACCATTAGTTCCTTTTGCACCTTGTAAAAACATTGAAAAGCAACTTGGATGTTTTCAATAAACTTTTTTTTTTATTCATAAAACAACAGTTATAACATACCAAAAAACTATTTTGCTGTGCTTAACAGCAGCAAACCTGTGACTAACAAGCCATAAATCCCAGTCTAAACTATATTTTGCATCAACTATGTTATGGAATTAAGTAACAATTTGACAAAGTGTTCAAAGTGTTTAAATTTGAAATCAAACAAAATTTTAGACATTTATCATGTCCCTTTTTTGTTTAAATAATATTGCAGAATCTACAAACTGCAGTTTGAAGCTCTATTTGTAATGAAAAGGGTTAGATTTCAATATAATTTCCTCAAAATATTCCTTTTTGTTAATAAAACATACCAAAAAACAGCAGCAAACCTGTGAATAACATGCCATAAATAACATTCTGGAGTAATTTATTTGCAAGTAACATAGTTGACATCAGCACAATGGTTATTTTGTTCATTTAACACATGTTCACATATATAAAGGTGTCATAGTCACAAATGTCATTGTGATACAATCATTAGACATTTTTTGCCTTCAGATGAGTCCTAACATTGTTGCACGTTAAATCCGCGAAACTAAGCCAAGAGTTATTTGACTTTGCAACTGCTATACAACAAAGATGCTTCAGTACAATTAACAGTGTATGTGTTTTAATTAGTAAATTGCAATCTTTTTACAGGATATTATTATTTAACATGTAAATCACAATTGGGAGGGGCTGTACTTTAATCTGATGTCTTATTATCAGTGTTGATGTAGAACAAGAATTTTACAGTGTTAACAATGCACATAACAGCATTGTAACACACCTTAATAGAAAAGCGAACATTTTAAAGTTATCAAAGTAGAAGAGCTTAATTTGACATTTACCTCAAAAATAAAAGCCACGAACGATCATTCAATATCCTCTATATATTGTAAATAGTTTGATATATGTACAAATACATTGATACATTTAAGATAAGAAAATAGTCCAGCCTATATTATACAGGTGTAGTCAAAAGTTTACATACCCCAATAGATTGCTGATGGTAATGGTTGCTGTCATTACCAACAAATCAATATGTGAAAAAGTAAAGAGCTATCTGAAGACCTTAGGCAGAAAATTATTTATTGTCATAAAGCTGGAGAAGAATACAAGAAGCTTTCCAAGCTTTTGAGTATCCCAATTTCAACTATTGTTTCTATTATTAAGAAGTACAAGACTCATGGTACTGTCACAACACCCCCTCGGTCTGGAAGAAAGTAAGTTATTTAAACAAGAACAAGCAGAAGAATTGTGAGCATGGTTAATAACAGTCCGAGATTGAATGCCAAATATATTCAAAGTGAACTGGCTGCAAGTGGGACTGGGGTTTCCATTTCAACCACAGGTCGAGAATTGCATGGTGAAGGTTTCAATGGTCACAGGCCAAGGAAGAAGCCACTCTTAGGAAAATGTCACAAGGTCAATCGGTTAGTTTGCAAAACGGCATTTGAATGATGGATATGAGTTCTGGTCATGGGTTGTGTGGAGTGATGAAACAAAAATCGAGCTATTTGGTCACATTGATAGTTATTAGGTTTGGATAAAGTCTGGTGAGGCGTACAAAGAAAAGAACACCATACATACTGTCAAGCATGGAGGTGGTAATATCCTTCTAAGGGGCTGTTTTTTTCCCTAATGGTACAGCGAATTTAGTTCCAATACATGTTAAAATGGATGCCAAAAGCTCATTGACAAATATCCTAATTGTTTAAAGAGGTTATTATTGCTAAAGGTGCCTCAACTAGCATTATTCTAACACAAAAACTATTACAAAATTCCTTATACAGGGTATGATTACTTTTGAATTAGCATTTCTGGAATTTTTCAAAAAAAAAAAAAAAAAAAAAATCTGAAAAAAATAATTGTCGACATCTTTTTCTTGTAACTTTTTTTCCTCCTCCACAAAAGCAAAACTTTTACTACAAAAGATTTTTCCTATAATTATTTGTTTGAGACATTTTGAGAAATTATAAATTTCCACTGGGGTATTTAAACTTTGACTACAACTGTATATACTGATGCACTGAAGAGGCCAGGCAGATCCACAGAGCCAGCAACATATGAAAGTATAGTAAGTTATTATAGGTTAAATTTAATTATAATAAATATAACTATAAAAATTCAAGTATACATGATGTTGCAACCTATAGAACAGAATTACATCACTAAGAATACAGCTTAGATTTTGATTTAAACAACAAATATCAGTCATGCCATCGAAAACCTATAAATGTACCTCTACTGTCTGGATTGAATAGTTTTTGCTCAGAAGAGTGAACTTCCAATATAAATGTTTATTTTAAAGGTGGGAGTTAGGGCTGCGTAAAGAAGATGGGTTAGATGGGTTAGAGGCTTACCCTCAAGGGAATGGTGATGCTTGTTTTAAACTGTTAGTGGCCTGCCGGCCAGGGCAAAGGACGGGATCTGGACTTCGCCCCCGGGACCCCCTGAAAACACAGAAATCCTCTGGCTCTGCGGAGAATCTTTGGAGGTGCTGCCTTGTGCACCGGGCCATGCCCTCAGGGGATGGAAAGGTTCATAACCTGGAAAGAAGGAAGGAAAGAAAATCCCTGTCTCCAGGAGCTGCCCTCAAAGAGGTGAGACAGGTACTCCAAGGCAGGCACTGAAGTGTGCCTGCAGGGGTATCTGAAAGACTGAGTTTTTTAGTAGTTGTTTTTTAGTATTTAAGAAGTGTAGATTACTACAGTTCTTACTGGTACAGTGAGAGAGAAACAATAGAGTCTCTGGGTGAGACAAGAAAAAGTGCATGAGCTGCGAAAGAACAGAGTGACCAGTCCCCTCTGACTCACTGCGACGAGGACCCCCCTCCTAACAAAGGCATGAGTAGCTGCTGCTGACTCGAGGCTGGGGAAATGAGACTCACTAACCTACAAAAGGATGGACCACCGGCACCCCGCAAGGACCGTACCTGTGAGGACAAACAAAAGACTGTGTGCCAATGCGCAACAAAAAACAGGGAAGAAGGACAAACAAGGACAAAGTGAGAGATGGTTAGTAAGATGGGCTATGTGCAACCCTCTGCTCTGTGGAGAGGAAAAACTCTCTGTTAGGAGGAAACCTCTGGTGGGAAGGGTGCCCCCACTCCAGGCATGCTAGCAATTGATTGATTGAGCTGCTGAGATGTCTATAAGAGATGACATGTAGGAGTGGACTGCTGCTGATTACACTACGTAACAAATTTTTTTTGTTCCTGGGTAGTAAGTGTTATTTCCTAATTGCTTATGCCTTAAAAGTATAGAACATGGCTATTATTCCCCACAAACTTTGCTTTTGTGACCAGGACAGTGATATTTCAAAATATCACTACTTCCAATGGGAAAATGGGCAAATGTGTGTCTTTTCATTCACATAAAGTCAGAAAAAACCATATGAATCCAAATTAACATGTTTTTATACTAAAGTAATACAAAGATGACTGCAAAAGATTTAGAAGTGAGTAGTTTTTCGAGATTTACAATTATACTGTATTTAATAGCCATTTACTATACTTTTGAGGCATAAGCAATTAGGAAATAACACTTACTACCCAGGAACAAAAATTGTGTTACATAGTGTTACCAATGACCCATAGTTTGTATACAGCGATGATAAACATTAGCTTTTGCTGCTGATGAGGCTGCCCCAATCCTGAATGAGTGCGGGGTATAGAACTGTGAAGACAGACCTGTTCTGGAGATAAAAGAAGAAAGGTGAGTTGCGAACCAGTGTCTTGTAATGGCATTACGAAGATTTTTTCTTTTTTTTCTCTTTTTCTTAACTGTTCATAACCTGGAAAGAGGAAAATGTTCCTTTTCAGAAAATAAGATGAAATGAGCTCCAAAATTGTTTTGAGAATCTTGCCCTCAATGTTGCACATATATCAAAAGTAGAAACCATATGTGATGGCTGGACTTGATTTCTGACTACAGGCACTTGCTGTGGTTACCATTGAGGGCGGCTGACACCCAGTTGTCCGTGGGAACGTCAGCTGTGGGGACCGGGAGCGCTACACCCGAAGAGATGACAGCCCTGATTGGAGTGGTGAATACTGGGTTGAAGTAATGGAGGAGCAACCCGTTTTGTTGATATTGTTGAGCCATGTATTAATTGAGGCAATTGAGACCACGATGGGGTGAATGAGGGAGTTTATGTCCTCGTAAATGTGATTAGGAAGATGTAGGATGAGTTTGCGTGCGTGTCCTGGTTGCTGTGCTGCTGAGAGGAGAGGCTGCTGCAGCCTATCCTGGAACTCTGTGTGAGCGAGGTTGCTGAAGTGCACTAATGAGAAGGAGGCAGTGTGGATGTAGCAGATATAAAGGTACAATTTATTATTGAGCAACGGCATATGCGCTGTTCTAGCCGGGATGTTGATACTGTTGTCGAGTGGCCAGTAAAATAGCTGCTCCGGAGGCTGGGCTTGCTGGCGGGGGCGTTTTGATCTCCATAGTGCCGGTGCAGCAGGTCTGGCTGCTGGGTAGAAGTCTGCATTAGAAGTAGATGGTCCATCCGAGAAATGAACAAGAGATTTTGAGGAGAATCCGGCAGGGAGGCTTCCTGCAATGTATGCAAAAAAGCAAAAAGAAGAGAAGGAACATGGATTGTGATTGTTAAATAGGGAGATAGCTTTGATAGACAGGAGAAAAATAGGAGGAGAGCAGCTCCAGCTCCTTCCGCTGAACCCCATTTTAAAGTTAACATGTATTATTAAAATAATATATATGTATTGTATTGTGTGTGTGTGTGTGTGTGTGTGCATATATATATATATATATATATATATATATATATATATATATATATATATATATATATATAATGGTGTACAGCAGTACTGTAAAGTCAACTGAATAATATTATTTAATTATATTCATTAATAGGTGAAGATTGAAAACAAATTGTTTAAGTTTATTGTAAATAAAAGATCATAAAATCTTCTTCTCTCTTTGTAAAATAAACTATATTAAAATGAAATAAATGCATGCCATTAAATCCTAATACATTTATAACATTTTACCATTATACATCACAAATACATCACACAGACTCTCGCATCTCTATTTGTGTTTCATTCATTTTAAGTTTATCAATGTTCCAAAAAATAGCACTCCCATGTTAAACAATCCCAGTCCCTGTTTATATACAAGATGTTCCTGTGTGTGCTGGTTTTAAGATAATATAGCATGACAATTTCATTTTCTTGTTATCCTTTTGAGGGTAAAATGCATTCAGCACATGTTAAATGCCTGCTGTTCACACGGGTCTACTTCTGACACGGAAAGTCATTCAAATGTATTTTACGCGTGCCCTCACAAAGTGGGGTGCTGTTCCCATCATTTTTTTTAAGTCTGCCCCTCTTAGTCCCCTCATCAGGGAAGGTCTGAGCCGTCACTGAGTCTAACCTTGAAGGTCCTGGCTGAGGGACCTCCGAGCGCTCTGGAGGTGTTACCTACTTTCAAATTCAATTAAAAAATGTAAACAATTGTATATGTAGTAAAACAATTAGCAACATCTGGTACATTTTTAACAGAATTGGTGCACACATTGTGCTTCTGGTAAAGGGCTTCATGTGGGTTATAAAACTATATATATATATATATATATATATATATATATATATATATATATATATATATATAAAACATGGTACTGTATGGGTTTTCTGTTCAATTCAAAATTTTTTTATTTTACTTGTCCACACTAAACACCCTATTGCCATTTATTTTTCAGAGGGCCTTCTCAATAATAGGGTTGACAGTGGATTTAGGGACAGATTAAAATATGTTAATTTATGTTAATAAACATGTATTGATTATGTAAATGTATAGTTGAGAAACAATGTACTGAGTTGTTTTCTGTTAGACTGGTAAAATGTTATACATGTATTAGGATTTAGTGGGGTTTAGTAAAATGATGACTAGGGACATTGCTAAATGCGACATGTTGTTTAAGAAATAAGCATGGTTTTCACTAAGTTCATTATAGTGTCTTTTTTCCAAAGCATGTGAATATGAATTACGTAATACTTTTATAATGCATCAGTTAGTTTGAGTAAAATCAGTTGTTTTATCCAAAATATGGCCTTGGGAAGGAAAAGGCACTCTAATGGTAGAATGACCCATTTGAGATAAAATAAATAAATAAATAAATAAACAAACAAACAAAGAAAAAATAGTATGAGCTTTAACTTTCATAATGGAAGAGGTGATGGGTCGCAGAAACAGAAGGAATAAAAAACATTATAATACATTCACAGAATAACATGAAATGGAAATAACAGTCTACATGCAACACTTCTGAGAATTACATCTCTTTCCATTTTAGTGGGATGGGTTTAGTACTGGATTGAAACGTCTTTCAAAGAAGCCATTTACAGTACAGTAGTTTCTAGGTTGTCTAAAATTGTCTAAACTATTTTTTAGGCCTCCAAGGAAGAAACTTGCTGATAGAGACTAAATCACTTGCTAAAATTGACATTCCTTTGATCTTGATTGTAGAGCAGTATCCAGGAATAATTATTGGTGGTTCATGTTAATATTTCATAAATATCATATAATTTTAATTCCCACAATAATGTTTCTGAGCTCTATTAAAGTTGCATTAGGATTCTCTTATGGAAGTCAATGAATACAGTATCTACAGTATTCTTTTGATGTATACAGAAAAAGAAACGTTGTGTACACAAGCCAATAACTTGTATTATTTTATTTTACAGTGCATTGTTTGGGACTGGGACTCCAATGGCAAACATGACTTCATTGGAGAATACTATTCGACATTCAAAGAAATGCGAGGGGCCATGGAAGGAAGACAGGTATGAATTCCCAAGTTTTAAGTGCAGTGAGGTCTATTTTATCAGTCAAGACGAACTCTTTAATTCTATATTAATTCTGCTGGTGTTTATCCCAGAAGTGATTTGTTAACCCCCTTATTAACTTTATTAACTGTAATAGTTGTATTAGTGTGCATTTTGGGGTTTTAACTGCTAAATGCGTGAAATTGTGTGTTTTTATAATAAGTATGTCAGTAAAATACATGTCCTGCCACATCTAGGGTAGTTACCTGCATAAGGATGATGAAAAAGATGATGACCCTGACATATACAACAGCATAGGCACCTAACCCATGGGACAGAAGGGGCATATGCCCTCCCACTTTGAAAATGGGGGCGGGGTCAAACTGTATATTTTGCCTCTTCGCTTTTTTCGGTAATTATTTATGCATTATACCTTGTTGTGTTTGGTTTTGGTTTGTTTTAAAGTCTTTAAAATATGAAAAAGGAAAATTATTCAGAGGATGGGTCACATTTATAAACAATCACAATACATTCTTCCTGCACGCACAAACACATTGGTTTGACCCAAGGTCTGCACCGTGGCTAACATTCGCTAACAGTAAGAAAAAACGTCGTTAAGTGAATGTGAACCAGGAAGTGGTCAGGAGAGACGACTGCACAAAATATTAATACTTAAATATAGGCATGTTTTTTTTTATTTTTTATTTATTACTCGCAAAAATATCTGAAGGAAGAGAGAGTATAAGACCATTATTAAAAATGACATTTTGGGTTTTAGAATTAAAAGAAATGGGTTATGTTTATGGCCCTGCGGCAACAAGTTCAAGTCCCACCAAAATCTTTTATTTTTAACTTACTTTAAACAGTAGTAAATATATCAAAATGTGGCACTTCAAAATCACACAATCCTGATTTTATTTTAGTGAAAACGTTGGCTACATTTATTTATTTATTTTTTTAATTAAAAACATGTAACTTAGTTGTTCTTTGCTGATATTAATGTTTAGCTTTCATATTGAAACGTGTGTACTTACTAATTTTAAACTCACATTTGTTTACAAATAAACATTTAGGTATGTTATGTCCCTAAATGACTAAAAAATGTAGAAATATACAGTACGCTGATTTGATAATAAGGGCGACTCAATATTTAACAACGTAGCTCATGATATACTGAAATCTCTTAGATTTCAGTATATCATCGCCTCCATTGGTCTGGGACAGGTAAATTTCACATACTCACATCAGTGTGCATCAATTTTTATTCATTTATTTGTTTATTTAGGTGCCTATGGATGCGGGACATGGGAGTGCTGTCGGTGCGGTCCAACACACCTGCACTCTTGTTAATGTATTTGCTGTGTATTGGTTGATCTGCACTGCCTATAATATCGTCATGAATCAGCTGACTGAGGACTGGCATTTAGTGTTTCAACCAATTAGCACTAACAATGTGAGGGCAGGTGCTTACTGTTTCAACCTATCAGCAACAAGCATTGTTAGTGCTAATTGGTTGAAACACTAAATGCCAGCTGGTTTTGCAGAAAATAGCATAGCTGTGCTTGACGAGCTCTTGATCAATTACGTACAGTACTTCTAAAAGCATAAACAAAAACACAGCCTCCATGTTGTCACGCAAAACCTCACGATCAGAATGTAATAATGGCCTGAGTTCAGTGGTTTGTTTAAACAGGGAGTGCACTCACTTCAGTAATGAAAGGTGTGTGTCTACAACAAACAACCACAGCAAGTGCCGTTTGTAAATACGGTTGTTGAGCACAACTGCAGCGTGTGTGTACGTAGCCTCCGAGTCCAATTGTTTACGTTTTCCTGTTAAGCTACAATCCATTTTTTTTTTTTTACAATAGACTTCAGCTTTAAAGATGAACCCTTTTGAGTAGTACAAACATACCGGTATATTCACGGCTCTCTGGTCCCCAGGGAGTACAAACATACGGTACGTTCTGCAACTTTAAACTTGAATTACTGAGCCTACATAACTTCTGATGACAAGAAACACTAGGTTTCTGTAACACCTTTGATTGGTCTCTTGCGCCTTCTGCTAGACATTGACTGAATTACATACAATAAACCATCACAAAAACGTCTGCGACGTCATAAACTGGCGAAAGTTGCTCAGTGAGAAAAGAAATATTAAAAACAATACTGAATTCATATTCTGATCTAAATTCAAAATACATACAATTCTTCCACTGAATCGGATATCAGCAAGTGTGTCAGTGAAGAATATTTACCATCAACATCAAGTGACAGGCAAAGAGGCGACGCCAAGCTCTGTGAGTTGCTCCATGTTTCAAGGAGAATCATACGCTGAAGCATTAGACACTCTCACTCCCTCCGCCCCCACAACCTGATTACCCGGATGTGATTTATTCATCTCTCTCTCTCTCTCTCTCTCTCTCTCTCTCTCTCTCTCTCTCTCTCTCTCTCTCTAGTTCAGCCCTTTTTTTGTTAGAATGTGTTGCTGTGGTTGTTCCAACCCGTTTTTTTTTAATTGTCTACCTGTTATTTTTTAGTCAAAACCTTTTGCTATGACAAAAGCAAATATTATGTTTGTTTTATTTATTTACAGTAAAAATTGCTTGTCTGTATTTTGTCAGTGTTCATTACATACATACAAACATATAGCTTTCAGCTTGTTTGTACGCTGTACTCGTAATAATCAAGCACACGCAGAAGAACAACTCGCTCCCGTAGGACCGGCAGGGCATTTTAGAACTCACTACTCGAAGGGTTAATATGTGTTTTATGAACATTTAAAATGACATTACAGTGGACTTACACAGCAACCCTTTTTCAGGCAAACCCTTTTCTTTGTATTTCACCATTTAACACTAGAATCACTGCGGTTCTAGTGTTAAATTAAACAAACAGTAATTTTAAGTGAAATTGCCTATGTATATTGTAGCTAAGGCATGCATAGTTAGGCTGTAAAGATGAGGAGCCTACTCCTGGACTGCTATATATATCCGAATCCGGAGTATAACAAGGGGCGATATATCGAGGGGTGGGTGTAGTTATAATTAAGAGCAGTAGTAGAATACAGCATGGTATGTAGCAGTTAAGTGCAAGTACTGGATCAATTGGGTGCCATATAGTCAAGTATAGTACAGATGCTGCCTGAACAGATGTGTCTTGAGGAGATGCCGGAAGGTTGTCAGCGACTGAGCTGTCCTGTTATCCATGGGTAGATTGTTCCACCACTGAAGGGCAAGGGTGGAGAAGGAGCAGGCTCTGGAAGAGTCGTATGGTGGTGGAGGAGTGGAGAGGGCTAGAGGAGGTGTAGGGAGAGATGAGATGGGAGGAACCAAAAAGGTTGAGACAGCGATAGGCGAGGTACAAGAGTTTTTAATTGGATAAGAGCAATGATAGGGAGCCAGTGGAGGGAGCAGAGCAGCAGTGTAGGGAAAAGACAACTCTGTTTTAGCAGGATCCATTATAAGTGGAGTGTACCTGTGTGTGTGTGTGTGTCAAACACACACAGACACGTATATATATATATATATACACAGTGGCTTGCAAAAGTATTCAGACCCCTGACCAATTCTCTCATATTACTGAATTACAAATGGTACATTGAAATTTTGTTCTGTTTGATATTTTATTTTTAAACTCTGAAACTCAGAATCAATTATTGTAAGGTGACATTGGTTTTATGTTGGGAAATATTTTAAAGAAAAATAAAAAAAACTGAAATATCTTGCTTGCATAAGTATTCAGCCCCTGTGCTGTGGAAGCTCCCATTTTGCACCGATGAAAGAAATTGCCCTAATGAGGACACAATTACCTTACCATTGGCCTCCACCGGTGAACCATTAAAGTTGCTGTCACATTTTCTGGATAAAAACCCCACTGTTGAAGGATCATTGGTAAGGCTGTGAATCTGAAGGAAAATGAAGACCAAAGAGCATTCTTCAGAAGTTAGAGATAAAGTAATAAAAATGCATAGATTAGGGAATGGGTGTTTGGATATCCCAATAATCAGGAAGTGGTAGCTGCATCACACCACCCAGGCACTGCCATGAAAAGGCCATCCCTCAAAACTCAGCGCTCAAACAAGGAGACTTGTGAGAGAAGCCACAGAGAGGCTAACAATCACTTTGAAGGAGCTACAGAGTTCAGTGGCTGGGAGTGGAGTAATAGTGCACCAGTCAACCATATCAAGAGCTCTGCATAACACTGGCTTGTATGGGAGGGTGGCAAGAAAGAAGCCATTACTCAAAAAGTACCATCTGAAAGCACGTCTGGAGTTTGCCAGAAAGCATGAGAGTGACCCAGCTGCGATGTGGGAAAAGATTTTGTGGTCAGATGAGACCATGATAGAGCTTTTTGGCCAAAACTGAAAGTGCAATGTGTGGTGCAAACCTAACCCTGCCCATGCCTCAAGACACACCATTCCTACAGTGAAGTATGGTGGTGGCAGCATCATGCTGTGGGGATGCTTCTCATCAGCAGAGACTGGGCATCTTGTTACAATTGAAGGAAGAATGGATGGAGCAAAATGCAGGAAAATACTGCAAGAGAATCTACTTCAGTCCACTAAAAAACTGAAGCTTGGGAGGAAATTTACCTTTCAGCAGGACAATGATCCAAAGCACAAGGCCAAAGCAACATTGGAATGGCTCAAGAACAAAAAGGTGGATGTCCTACAGTGGCCCAGTCAAAGTCTGATGTCAATCCCATTGAGAATCTGTGGCACTATTTGAAAATTGCGGTCCACAAGCTTCGTCCAACCAACCTGAACAACCTGGAGCAAATCTGCCAAGAACAATGGGCCAAAATCACTCCAACACTGTGCAAAGCTGGTACATACTTACCCCAGAAGACTTAAAGCTGTTATTGCAGCGAAAGGTGGCTCTACCAAATATTAATGTGTGGCGTTTGAATACTTATGCAAGCAAGATATTTCAGTTTTTTATTTTTCTTAAAAATATTTCCCAACATAAAACCAATGTCACCTTACAATAATTGATTTTGAGTTTAAGTGTTTAAAAATAAAATATCGAATAGAACGAAATTTCAATGTACCATTTGTAATTCAGTAATATGAGAGAATTGGTCAGGGGTCTGAATACTTTTGCAAGCCACTATATATATATATATATATATATATATATATATATATATATATATATATATATATACCCCAATGGAAATGTACACTTTTTAGGGAAATGTATACTTTTTAAAATGTTAGCAAACAAATAATTATTGAAAAAGTAGCAAGTTTTTGTAGCAAAGGTTTTGCTTTACAGATGAGGAAAAAAGTTATAAGAAATAGATGTCTAATTTATTTCAGCAATAATTTTTTTGGAAAACTCTAAAAATGCTAATTCAAAAGTATTCATACTCTTTGGTGCTATGATAGTATTGTCTACAAGGTGCTAGAAATTTAAATATGAAAGTGCAGAACCTAATTCTAGAGTGTGTATATGTGTCTATATACAGCTCTGGAAAAAATTAGGAGACCACTGCAAAATTATCAGTTTCTCTGGTTTTACTATTTATAGGTATGTGTTTGGGTAAAATGAACATTTTTGTTTTATTCTATAAACTACTGACTACATTTCTCCCAAATTCCAAATAAAAATATTGACATTTAGAGCATTTATTTGCAGAAAATGACAACTGGTCAAAATAACAAAAAAGATGCAGTGTTGTCAGACCTCGAATAATGCAAAGAAAATAAGTTCATATTCATTTTTAAACAACACAATACTAATGTTTTAACTTAGGAAGAGTTCAGAAATCAATATTTGGTGGAATAACCCTAATTTTCAAGTACAGCTTTCATGCGTCTTGGCATGCTCTCCACCAGTCTTTCACATTGATGTTTGGTGACTTTATGCCACTCCTGGCGCAAAAATTCAAGCAGCTCAACTTTGTTTGATGGCTTGTGACCATCCATCTTCCTCTTGATCACATTCCAGAGGTTTTCAATGGGGTTCAGGTCTGGAGATTGGGCTGGCCATGACAGGGTCTTGATCTGGTGGTCCTCCATCCACACCTTGATTGACCTGGCTGTGTGGCATGGAGCATTGTCCTGCTGGAAAAACCAATCCTCAGAGTGGGGAACATTGTCAGAGCAGAAGGAAGCAAGTTTTCTTCCAGGACAACCTTGTACTTGGCTTGATTCATTCGTCCTTCACAAAGACAAATCTGCCCGACTCCAGCCTTGCTGAAGCACCCCCAGATGAGTCCAATTTTCAGCTTTGCCCAACACCTGGTCGTCTAATGGTTAGATGGAGACCTGGAGAGGCCTACAAGCCACAATGTCTCGCACCCACAGTGAAATGTGGTGGAGGATCGGTGATGATCTGGGGGTGCTTCAGCAAGGCTGCAATCGGGCAGCTCTTTGGCACCGAACTTTTCCAGAAGCTAAGGCATGAATCGAGCATTCGCTTCATACTATATATATATATATATATATATATATATATATATATATATATATAATGTGTACACTGCCTCATAACGGAAAATCTACCACCCCCTAGATTTTTCACTTTGGGTGTGCTGTGCAAAAAAAAGTTCCTGATCAGAAAAAATGATATATTTAAAAATACAAATACAACGAAGATAAACAAAAAGTTTTTTCATTGAGAAAAAAATTCTTATATGATATATTAAAATACAAAACAAAGATCATAATTGGATAAATCTCCACCCCCCTTGAGTTAATACCTCCACCTTATTAAGAATCTTCCCCATGCTTCACTGTTGCCTGCAGACACTCATTCGTGTACCGCTCTCCAGCCCTTCGGCAAACAAACTGCCTTCTGCTACAGCCAGATATTTCAAATTTTGACTCTCTGTCCAGAGCACCTGCTGCCATTTTTCTGCACCCCAGTTCCTGTGTTTTCGTGCATAGTTGAGTCGCTTGGCCTTGTTTCCACGTCGGAGGTATGGCTTTTTGGCCGCAAGTCTTCCATGAAGGCCACTTCTGACCAGACTTCTCCGGACAGTAGATGGGTGTACCAGGGTCCCACTGTTTTCTGCCAATTCTGAGCTGATTGCATTGCTGGACATCTTCCAATTGCGAAGGGAAGTAAGCATGATGTGTCTTTCATCTGCTGCAGTAAGTTTCCTTGGCCGACCACTGCGTCTACAGTCCTCAACGTTGCCTGTTTCTTTGTGCTTCTTCAAAAGAGCTTGGACAGCACATCTGGAAACCCCTGTCTGCCTTGAAATTTCTGCCTGGGAGAGACCTTGCTGATGCAGTATAACTACCTTGTGTCTTGTTGCTGTGCTCAGTCTTGCCATGGTGTATGACTTTTGACAGTAAACTGTCTTCAGCAACCTCACCTTGTTAGCTGAGTTTGGCTGTTCCTCACCCAGTTTTATTCCTCCTACACAGCTGTTTCTGTTTCTGTTTCAGTTAATGATTGTGTTTCAACCTACATATTGAATTGATGATCATTATACCTGTTTTGTATAATTGTTTAATCATACACCTGACTATATGCCTACAAAATCCCTGACTTTGTGCAAGTGTACCTAGAAGAATTGATGCTGTTTTGAAGGCAAAGGGTTGTGTCACACTGTGGCAGGCTGGCGAGTGGATAGAGGCCCAGAGACAGACTGCAGTTCAAAAAAATAACTATTTTATTATAAATAAACAAAAATAAAAGTGCACAAGGGCAAAATAACAGATACTCAAACACAAATAAAGCAAAAACAAAACTCACAAAAATAAAGTTTCCAGGCTGGGCAATGCCTTCACTGGATTTAGAAAATTCAAAAAACCACAAAACAAACACCAACCTGCTTCCTCAGCTCCCTTCTCCCCAAATGAGAAGCAGAGGCCTCCTTTTATATCAGGTGGCTGGGCGCTGATTGATCGTTAATCAACCTAATCAACTAATCAACCCCAGCCACCTGAACATAATAAACCCAGGCAGGCAGGGGAAGTTAACCCCATCCCTGCCAATTTAAAAGGGCAGAGCTTTGCTCTGCCACACACCTCCCCCCATGTACAACGTACACTGGCCGCAATCGGCCAACTCCCCCCTCCCCCCCCCCCCCCCCACCCTCCTCCCCCCAAGAGTCCAATTATGTCCCTTGGGTGGGCTGTTATGGTGGGTGGTGGTGGGCGGGGTTGATGTCGGAGCCCCCAAGCCTTCTTTGGTTGAGGGGGCCCCGAATGTCCAAGGTAGCATGGCGACGGCGGCCCGGCTCCCTCTGGTGGCGGAGGCGGCGACGGCGGCCCGGCTCCCTCTGGTGGCGGAGGCGGCGACGGCGGCCCGGCTCCCTCTGGTGGCGGAGGCGGCGACGGCGGCCCGGCTCCCTCTGGTGGCGGAGGCGGCGACGGCGGCCCGGCTCCCTCTGGTGGCGGAGGCGGCGGCGACGGCGGCCCGGCTCCCTCTGGTGGCGGAGGCGGCGACGGCGGCCCGGCTCCCTCTGGTGGCGGAGGCGGCCCGGCTCCCTCTGGTGGCGGAGGCGGAGGCGGCCCGGCTCCCTCTGCTGGCGGAGGTGGCGGAGGTCCCTCTGGTGGCGGGGGCGGCGGCGGCCCGGCTCCCTCTGGTGGCGGAGGCGGCGGCGGCGGCCCGGCTCCCTCTGGTGGCGGAGGCGGCGGCGGCGGCCCGGCTCCCTCTGGCTCTGAGAGCGGCGGCGGCGGCTCCTCCCTCTCGGGCTCTGAGGACGACGGCGGCGGAGCGACGGAGGCTCCTCCTCCCTCTCTGGCTCTGGGAGCGACGGAGGATCCTCCCCCCTCTCTGGCTCTGGGAGCGACGGCGGCTCCTCACTCCCTCTCTGGCTCTGGGAGTGACGGCAGCTCCTCACCCCTCTCTGGCTCTGGGAGCGACGGCAGATCCTCCTCCTCCCTCTCTGGCTCTGGGAGCGACAGCAGATCCTCCTCCCTCTCTGCCTCTGGGAGCGACAGCAGATCCTCCTCCCTCTCTGGCTCTGGGAGCGACAGCAGATCCTCCTCCCTCTCTGGCTCTGGGAGCGACAGCAGATCCTCCTCCCTCTCTGGCTCTGGGAGCGACAGCAGATCCTCCTCCCTCTCTGGCTCTGGGAGCGACAGCAGATCCTCCTCCCTCTCTGGCTCTGGGAGCGACAGCAGATCCTCCTCCCTCTCTGGCTCTGGGAGCGACAGCAGATCCTCCTCCCTCTCTCTCTCTGGGAGCGACAGCAGATCCTCCTCCCTCTCTGGCTCTGGGAGCGACGGCAGCTCCTCCCCCCTCTCTGGCTCTGGGAGCGACAGCAGCTCCTCCTCCCTCTCTCTCTCTGGGAGCGACAGCAGATCCTCCTCCCTCTCTGGCTCTGGGAGCGACAGCAGATGATCTCTGGCTCTGGGAGCGACGGAGGCTCCTCACCCCTCTCTGGCTCTGGGAGCGACGGCAGATCCTCCTCCCTCTCTCTCTCTGGGAGCGACAGCAGATCCTCCTCCCTCTCTGGCTCTGGGAGCGACAGCAGATCCTCCTCCCTCTCTGGCTCTGGGAGCGACAGCAGCTCCTCACCCCTCTCTGGCTCTGGGAGCGACGGCAGATCCTCACCCCTCTCTGGCTCTGGGAGCGACGGCAGCTCCTCACCCCTCTCTGGCTCTGGGAGCGACGGCAGCTCCTCACCCCTCTCTGGCTCTGGGAGCGACGGCAGCTCCTCACCCCTCTCTGGCTCTGGGAGCGACGGCAGCTCCTCACCCCTCTCTGGCTCTGGGAACGACGGCAGCTCCTCACCCCTCTCTGGCTCTGGGAGCGACGGCAGCTCCTCACCCCTCTCTGGCTCTGGGAGCGACGGCAGCTCCTCACCCCTCTCTGGCTCTGGGAGCGACGGCAGCTCCTCACCCCTCTCTGGCTCTGGGAGCGACGGCAGCTCCTCACCCCTCTCTGGCTCTGGGGAACGGCAGCTCCTCACCCCTCTCTGGCTCTGGGAGCGACGGCGGCTCCTCACCCCTCTCTGGCTCTGGGGACGACGGCAGCTCCTCACCCCTCTCTGGCTCTGGGGACGACGGCAGCTCCTCACCCCTCTCTGGCTCTGGGGACGACGGCAGCTCCTCACCCCTCTCTGGCTCTGGGAGCGACGGCAGCTCCTCACCCCTCTCTGGCTCTGGGGACGACGGCAGCTCCTCACCCCTCTCTGGCTCTCGGGAAGGCGGCTCACCTCTCTTTATTGGAGTGACCGGTGGATCTCCCATGTCTACCGCCAGGTAATTAACCACCATGAGGGCAACCTCTGGGAAGGAGGCCGGGTGGTGCTGTTCCTCCCACTGTTCCCACCTCTCCCCATCTCGACGCCACAGCGTGTTGATAACTATGGGGAGATCGTGGACGAGGTCTGCCTCAGGGTGCATCAACCAGTCCCAGATCTCCTGGGACGGTGGTGAAGGTGGTGGTGCTGGAGTTAGTGGGGTGGCCCCTGATGCCCGGGGTGAACACGGCACCTCTTCCTGGGCCTGGTTGTAGGGGCATCCTGCCCAGTTGTGGCCGTCCTCCTCACACCGGCCACACCAGTTTGCCGGTGGCACATCTGGGCAGGACCGCCAACGATGGTCCTCCTTCCCACACCAGGAACACCAGGGGAAGAGGCTGGCCGGGTCCTCCAGCAGTGGCTGCAGCAGCTTACATTTCTTCAGCTGCTGCTTGTCCTGCCTTTTCCACTGTCTGCTCTTCTTTCCCATTTTTTTTTTTCTCAAAAAAAAATAAATAAATAAATACTGCTCTGAGCCTCTAGGTGGCGCTATCCCACTTCTGACACCAAATGTGGCAGGCTGGCGAGTGGATAGAGGCCCAGAGACAGACTGCAGTTCAAAAAAATAACTATTTTATTATAAATAAACAAAAATAAAGTGCACAAGGGCAAAATAACAGATATTCAAACACAAATAAAGCAAAAACAAAACTCACAAAAATAAAGTTTTCCAGGCTGGGCAATGCCTTCACTGGATTTTAGAAAAATGAAAAATCACAACCAACAAAACACCAACCTGCTTCCTCAGCTCCCTTCTCCCAAATGAGAAGCTGAGGCCTCCTTTTATATCAGGTGGCTGGGCGCTGATTGATCGTTAATTAACCTAATCAACTAATCAACCCAGCCACCTGAACATAATAAACCCAGGCAGGCAGGGGAAGTTAACCCCATCCCTGCCAATTTAAAAGGGCAGAGCTTTGCTCTGCCACACACACAAATATGGATTTGATTTAGATTTTTCTTCTGTTCACTCACTTTGCATTTAGTTAATTGATAAATATAATCTATTAACATGTCTATTTTTGAAAGCATTCTTACTTTACAGCATTTTTTTACACCTGCTTAAAACTTTTGTACAGTACTGTACATATATGTCAGATCTTTAACTTTGCAAATGAAATGACACTGAGGTTATGATGTGTTTCTCACAGGCCACCGATTCATGGACACCAGGTTATGAACCAGTCACGACAAACAGCACAATAAATATGATCTGCTTTTTTTAAATAAATCAAATCAAGGAAGGTTGAAATATGGACGAATGTACCATAAAGCGACAGCAGAAATGACTGACGAGCAGGCTTACTTTCGTAATTCAGTGTGTCATAGACAGTAAAACTTGTCTCATAAAGAGACTAGTATATTTCATTATTTAAAAAAGTATTTAATAAAATATAAAGTTCATTAAATAGAACAATTGTGTTTATGAACATTTTACATACCGGTAACCAGGTTATTTGCATGTTCAGAGCCAGCATCTTGCAGGTAATACTAGCATAGTATAGTATTACACAGACAATTCACTAAACATTTGCTAATTTATTCAAGTAGCTCCAGTGGCACAGCAGCATCAGAAAGGAGTCAGGAAAGCTGCACACTTAAGTAAGCAATAAGGCACGACACCCTGAAGTGCCTTATTGCGCTTAAAATGAGTCAACTAAATAAATCTTAACAAATTAAAAAAAATACATAAAAACATGTTATAATTAACAAAAAAGTAATTTTCATTAAATATCCTTCTGCCTCTGAACTAAAAAACAGTCCCTAAAAACTTAGAAAAAACAAAGAACAAAAATGCACCAACTAAAAATGTATTATTATTATTATTATTATTTATTATTATTATTATTATATTATAAACATTGAGCTGATTTAAAAACAAGAACCACTATTTATAGATGTTAAATTGAACACTGCCATTGAAATTTCCCCTTTGAAGATTTACAGGCCCTTTTCTTAGATGTTCATTCTAAACAGTAGGTGGAGCTGCAGCAAGCGATTTCGAGTAACATGGTGTTAGATTCATTGTTGTCGTTATCTGAAGAAGTCCAGCTGGACAATCACACAGACCTTCTTTGCCATGTTTGGCCATATTTAGTTGCACATCAAAATAAACCTCACACAAGACCTGTGGCAGTGTCAGGTGGCAGTGTTGGGGAAGATTATTATTATTATTATTATTATTATTATTATTATTATTATTATTATTTTATTATTATTATTATTATTTTGGTTTTTAAATCATCCTTTGTGATATAAGAGCAGTGACAGGAGGTATCTGTGCTGTTTCACAGTGGTAACAAAAATGTTGTTTGTATTTTGAAATACTCGGACAGTGGCTAAAAAGGACACCCGATGCCTTTTTTCTTTTACTGTGTCCAGAAGCTGTGCTTCAGTAAGTTTGATGCTTAGCACTATTACTTTTTTTTTCAACATTTTTAATAAGTGTTGGTGTCTAATTCAGACTCATCCCGAAAGATCAAAATTGATATACCTCGCCAGTCATCTTTAGCAAATTTAATTTTTAATTTTTTTTTTTTTTCAAAAAAAGTGGTGTGTGGATATCTACAAGTGATTAGCCCCTTTTTTGAAAAAAGTTTCAAACCATGGGCATATGCTGTAATAGTCACACCCCCATGTGACCTGTTTTGACCAATCAGGATAGAGTATTTAAAAGACCAATTTTATAACAGACAAACAAAACACAGGAACAAACAAACAGGCATGGTGGCCAAAATAAAAGGTTTATACAAAACGCTACTGAACTCAAAACGCTGCTGTCAGGCTGGGCATTCGACTTCACTGACCTGACCAGCACAGTAATTACACAGCGCATACGTAGTTTAACAACTCAAACACCAAACAAAGGCCTTCTCCTTGACTTTATACATGTGACTACTCCCCAATTAACATAAATGACCTAATTGAGGAATGGCCACATCTGTAATTGGTGGCAGGGACAGATTTAACCCAATCCCTGCCAACCTTGCATTCCCACACACACACACTATTTACAGCAGCAGAGCTTCTGCCCTGCCACATATACATATTTAGTATTTAAATAGTGGCTATGTTAGACATGGGCATCTGTCAATAACCTCTTCAGTGAAACATTACGACAGAGTACCAAACATTGAACAGGCAAGTTTGATGGAGATATTGGGCCTCATGCACTAAACGGCGGTAAGTTACCTGAAATACTGTCCCTACTGTATTATACTACTGGCAAGGGAAACCCATACTGCTTGCAAAAATGAAGGGGTGACTGCTCTATTCACTAAGCTAATTATATGCGCAAATAAAGCTCTTTATGATTCATTTGCAAGTTGTCACAACGCGCAGAATTCAACACGCAGAATTATGCATGAGGTTTCCACACACTGTATTATAGTGTGTGTGTGTATGTGTGTGTGTGTGTATATATATATATATATATATATATATATATATATATATATATATATATATATATATGAATGCTCATCTCAAGTTTGCCAAAAAGCACCTGGATGATCCTGAAGAATTCTGGAACAATTTTCTATGGACAGATGAGTCTGCCAACATGGGCCCCGTTATGTTTGGTTATCTATATATACCCACATACATACACATAGTGCTGTGAAAAAGTATTTGCCACTGTCTGATTTTCTGCATTTTTGCACATTGAATTTGGTCAGATCTTTTTGTGCTTCTTACATTTCTTTGGTGTGCAAGGTAATTAAATATGCAATCTTCAGGTGTGAAAGTTATTGTCCCCCTAGTTAACTCAACCCAATTAAAGGGATAATTAGGATCAGCTGTTTGAATACTTTGGTTAATAATCAGGCCTGATTTGGTCCAGCCCTGCCCAATATAAATCTGACTAACTTTAGCCCTTACTATCAGATTGAAGTTGTCAGCACACAGGTTCTAGAGGCACATCAAGCCACGATCAAAAGAAATTCCTGAAGACCTCCAGGGAAAAAAAGTTGTTGATGCCTGTTCGTCTGGAAAGGGTTACAAAACCATTTCTAAGGATCTGGGGCTACACCAAACCACAGTCAGAGCCATATTGTCCAAATGGAGAAAGTTTGGGACAGTAGTGAATGTTCCCAGGAGTGGCCATCCTGCCAAAATCTTTCCAAGAGCAAGAACCCAAGAAAAACATCCAGGGATCTACAGGCCTCTCTCACTTCGGCTAAGGTCAGTGTTCATGACTCCACCATCAGAAAGACACCGGGCAAAAATGGGATTTATGGCAGAGTAGCAAGACGGAAACCACTGCTCACTAAGAAGAACATGAATGCTCATCTCAAGTTTGCCAAAAAGCACCTGGATGATCCTGAAGAATTCTGGAACAATTTTCTATGGACAGATGAGTCTGCCAACATGGGCCCCGTTATGTCTAGCGAAAACCAAACACTGCATTCCACTATAAAAACCTCATACCAACAGTCAAGCATGGTGGTGGTAGTGTCATGATTTGGTGATGCTTTGCTACATCAGGACCTGGATGACTTGCCTTCATTGAAGGAACCATGAATTCTGCACTGTATCAGAGAATTCTATAGGAGAATGTCAGGCCATCCATCCATGAGCTGAAGGTGAAGCGCAGCTGGGTCATGAAGTAAGACAATGATCTGAAACACACAAGCAAGTCTACATCAGAATGGTTGAAGAACAAGAACTTTAAAGTTTTGGAATGGCCTAGTCAAAGTCCAGACCTAAACCCCATTGAGATGTTGTGGCAGGACCTGAAACAAGCAGTTTATGCTTGAAAACCCACAAATGTCACAGAATTGAAGCAATTCTGCTTGAAGGAATGGGCCAAAATTCCTCCACGGCGTTGTGAGAGACTGATCAATAACTACAGGAAGTGTTTGGTTGCAGTTACTGCTGCTAAAGGTGGTGTAACCAGTTATTGAGTCTAAGGTGGCAATTACTTTTTCACACAGGGGCATTGGGTGTTGCATAACTTTCTTGAATAAAAAAATGAAATAAGTATCATAATGTTGTGTTATTTGTGCATTCAGGAACTCTTATCTAATTAGATTTTGGTTGAAGATCTAATAACATTGTCAAAAATATGCAAAAATGCAGAAAATCAGGGGACAAATACTTTTTCACAGTACTGTGTGTGTGTGTGTGTGTGTGTGTGTGTGTGTGTGTGTGTGTGTGTGTGTGTATGTATATATATATATATATATATAAAGGGTGCTGAAAAGAAAATTTAAGCACGGTTCTGAGTTTGTCCTCCTTGTGACAGAGTAAGGAATCTAAAGTTTACAGACCAGAAGCTAAATGTATTAGCAGAATAAGTAGTGTGGAATTCTGAAAGGCTTCTTGGTGCTGAATCAGAGAGAACATTAACTTCAATGAAACATTAAGGACAAAATAAGTGCGCTCTGTAGGAGGAGGGCGGGGGGTCTGGTCCCAAATCCCGTGAGACAGTCAAAGCAGAGAAAGTAATTGTTAATGGAACATTTATGTTTAACTCTGCAAATCAAATACATATTTATTTGTTCAACTTGATCTCACGTTTATTTTGTAATATTTATAAAAAGTCAGCAAAGTACTCGCTCAGTCAATTAAAACTTCACTTTTTACATTTCAAAAGGTGTTTGTCGAAACGTCGCTTTTTTAACATTAGATGCCATTTGGTTGCTTGTATTTATGACTGCACCTCAACTCTCACTCTGTGTACATTCATTCTTTGGACCTTTACAATTGCTTTTGTGTATTTTAAAGCTATTTTAAGCATAGCCAACTTAACTAGCTTATCACAAGTACATGGTGACTATATAAATACACATATACACATATACATATACATCTGCCTCCTAATCTTCATACATTCCAGACTGTCTGATTTGCATACATTTCCACACATGAACATGTTTTACTATATTTGCATGACTCGAACGCGGTACTTTTTCCACGTGATAGGTTGCCTGCCACTGGTTAGTGAATACAGCAGGTGTACAAAGCACACAGTAAGGGCCTTTCTGTGAGCAAAACACGTTACCGCTGTTTAGTGCATGAGGCCCATTGTGTTTACAATTTCTGGGGAGAGATGCTTAAAATACTTTAAGCTAAATTGCATATAAGAGCCTAAAGAAATTATTCAAAATAATAGGAATGTTAAACAAAATAAAGATAAACTCTGTTTTGTTAAACTTCCACAGCTATACATATTCACTTTAAGATCAGATTATGTATACTTTATTTTGTAAATTGACACCTGTAATCTTAAGCTTTGATTTCATGAAAGAAAGAAAGAAAGAAAGAAAGAAAGAAAGAAAGAAAGAAAGAAAGAAAGGGAGAGTTTGAGTTTGTGAGATGATTAAATTGAACAACATGTTTGTCAATTTATTGGCCAACTGTCCAAGAGCTCAGCACTACAGTATGTCACTAGCATTATTTTGAACACCATACGAGGAATATATAGTATTTACTGTTGTACAGCTATTTAACTTTTTTTTTGTGGAGACCTGTTTTACTTTTGTCAGTCTGTATGTGCAAAGTTAAATCCATATTTTTTAGAAGTAAAAATATACCATGAAGTTTTTAATCCAAAAACAGAACCCCTCCAAATTCTGAACCACTATTGATACTATACCTGTAGGTGTTATCAGTTTGAGACACATACTGACTCCACCCACGAAGACCATCCTACCCGTACAGTGTGACACTGACAACTCCTCACCCCCTGAGATTCCCCAAACACAGCCAGGGGTGGGGTGGCATTCCTTCTCCTTCCAGCCTGCCCATGCAATTGAACCTGTCCCCCCGAATGATGTTTACTCAATCTCCAAAGGTGTCTATATTTATGTATCTTTTAATTTCCCTGTTTTTTTTGTTTGTTTGTTTGTTTTGTAGGTGCAGTGGGAATGTATAAATCAAAAATACAAAGTCAAGAAAAAGAATTACAAAAACTCAGGAATTGTAATTCTAAACCAGTGCAAGGTAATCCTCTTTTAATTTAATAGTAATATTTAAAATGTAATCTTATTAATTTGAAATACACACAGGCAGCAATTCCCTCAAGCATTTTGGATAATCTTTCTTCAACTGCGTGTTATTCTTTTATTGTATTTTGCTCATTTTTAGTGAATTCTTAAACTAATTTTAAAGCATATCTATGACAGAATTTGTTTGTTTTTTTATTCTGCCACTGAAACTACTGCACCCACCATTGCTAATATCTTGTAAAAACATTTCAGCTGGTAAATCCTCTAGCAAAATCCTACACGTCCTTCAATTTTACATATGACCTAAGCTGGCTAACATATTTGGCCATGCTCCTTTTTTTTCTGGAATAAAGACTTAACTCGTATATCTCATTTCTCAGAAATCATTTGAGTTGTTTTATATATAAGCCCTCCATGCTTCTGACCTATTATATTGACATCTGCCACATTGAGGTCATGTGACTTTAAAGTTTCTGCTGTACAATGCAGTCCACTTTGGTTTGTCTCAATGTTTGGTACACTGCTGTATTCTTTGATTTTCTTACTTGTTTTTTTTTTTTTTTTTTAAAAAGCTTAATTCCCATCCACATTGGTTTCACACTTTGATATTTTTTTTTTATTGATTCAAAATTGAATTTGATTTTTATATATATATACCAGGGAGGGGGTTAAAATCCTTCCCTGCTAAATATGAGAATGCACATTTGGGTATGGGGTTTAATTGTATTTTAATGATTTAGTTATCCTCGGCACCTGATCGTAATTATAAATTAGAGAGAGTATTTGGAGAGAGAGAGAGTGTCCAGTCGTATTGAAGAGAGTGTTGAGAGAAGCCCGTTTGTGTTTCGGTGTTTGTCAGGTAAACGGCTTAGCCGTCCTATGTGTGAGTCAGGGAACGGCTGGTGTATAGTGAGAGCTCCAAAACGGAGTTAGGTGTTTATTTCGGTTTTATGTTTATTAAAAGTGCGCGTCAGCGCTAAAGCAATTCAGTTTCTGTGTCCTGGGTCTACTTTAAAAGGGGCAACGAACTTCGTGAGTGCGAGGATCGTTTTACAATAGAGAGAGAGAGAGAGAGAGAGAGAGAGAGAGAGAGAGAGAGAGAGAGAGAGAGAGAGACCTATATTTATAGGTTTTATTGTTTTCCAACACATATTGGTCACCACTTCACACTCTTACCTGTCTAGGTGTTCCTAGAGAGGCACTGAGTGTATGAAGAAAGTACTTTTGGTGATACTACAGTAATTATTCAAATAGTCTGTAATTAAGTTGTAATTTAATAACATCAGTATGGTATAATAGGAATTATTTATTCATAAATTATTAATTATATATACAAATGGATTTGCACGCTCATTTTATTAACAGGAAAAGGTATTATATCACTGACTATAAACATGGGCTCTGATTTGAGGATTAAATTTGATAAAAAACAATTTTTTTCACATATTGGTTGAAGCTGACACTCGTTGCACTGAATATATAATGAAAAATGCCCACCAGAATGGACAGATTTTTTTATTAAACATTTACAGCGATGTGCTGTTTACTTTGATGGAAGTAATACTTGAAGAGCCTGGAACAGCTGCCACCTGAGGTGTAATTATTTATTGAAAATCAAGAGAAGTAATACTGAACGAGCATGAGCAGATGGCTTTAGCAGGAGGAAATGAATGAACACTGATTTGTTGTACTGAGTCCTGTGTTTTTTGTTGTTGCGTCTGCTCAGGATCACTATTACCTTTTTCATTGTGCACTCCCTGCAGTCCTAACATTATATCACAATGTACACAGTCTGACTATTTTAGCATTGCCAATGACAAAAACAACCACAATTGTCAATTAACATTTAAAATGCAGTCTTGTTACTTTAAGTTGCTGAAATTCATTGTCTGTGGAACTTTCAAATTTAGCCCAATCAGCTTTGAGTGTCTGTAAGTAAGACAGCTCTGATAATGAGTACAGATCCTCTGCACATCCCTACTACCTTACAATTATTCAAAGAACAGAAAGAAAATAAAAAAGTGACAGTCCATCAGATGACAAACATATCTTTTGAAATGAATACGATACCAACACTGAACCACTTACTTTTATATGTATTACTTTATACTTCTCTTTTGGTACTTAAATGGGGATATATGAAAGACGCAAATGCATGATGACCTCATTTTTCCCCATATAACACAGCAGAAACATTTTCAATGAAAATATATTTATTATGTGTCAAAACTTTTTTCAAACTATTTTCAATATTTCATACATGAAAGGGTTAAAGGCACTTTATAAATGCCATTTGTATCTGTATATTGTCAAAAGATTGAAACTATACAGCATTATTTTTATAAAAACACAGCTAAAATTTAAAGGGGCACACCGCATCTGGTACCATGTTGAAACTATAGATATATATTTAATGCATTTTTAGTAATAACAAAAGTTCATCCGGATGTTTAAATGTATCCACTAATTTATAAATATAGACACTTCAACCTGTGGGACTGGACTTAAAGGTCTGGGTTAAATTTAATCACTCTGTTTTCTGTCTGTTTTTTACTGACAGTAATTGAATCCAGTGAACCTGTCTCAACACCTGTAATTGGCTGATAGCAGTGTAGTTTGTGCTGCAGGCCACACAGAGAGCAAAGTGCTATTCTCAGTTGTGAAAACTGGTCAATTTGCCTTACATCAAGTCTTCCACCAGCCTTTCACTCTTGTCACATATTTTCACTTTATTTGCCAGATGGTTGATAACTGCAGGATCAGTGTACATAGCAAACATGGGCGCCTTTAAACAAAGTGGCCCCCTGTTTTAGGGTACAGCCATTAGAAATATTAAATGTGTATATATTCACAGGGGTCAATATAAAGCATAACTGACTGCAATATTGACCTGTTTTCCCAACTGGTGAAATATTTTACACTGTTATCTGATGTAAAATAATAAATACTTGTATACAGTAGTCTCTGCATATAGGAACACCTCCTAAGAGAACACTTAGCCATTTACAGTTTTTCCCATTGTAAATGTTCCTCCTAAAAACAGGAACTTCACTTAAGAACACTTTTTTTGTACCGATAGTGATTTGTTGCTCAGCCATTCAAAACTGATACAGTACTGTTTTGTAACCTGATAACTCATCATCATCATACTCAAATTCAAATGGTTTAGTCAATCTTTTCAAAACTGACTTGTCATCGGAGCCGCTGCTGCATTTTTACGGAATGTAGAGGTGCTTTGTTCATTAGTTAGTTAGTTTACTATTATAGCTTATTAACATGTGCTTGTCTATTGCTTTTCTCTTACTTATTCTGTTCATTTCATATGTTGTTGCACGTACGTCATGAAATAAGTAATAAATACATTTGTGTTACATTAACTGATATCATGATCAGCTTTGGCATATTGTGTGAAGCTAACGAGATATGAAACATGCTTTTAAAGCCTTTGTTAACACTCCTTTATTTGGAACAAATCCAACAGTAGACAGAAAAATGAAGACTACTGGTGCACCAGTATATATGTTTACAATGAACTATGCTCCTGTAATCTCTCCATGTGAGACTATCCAGCATAACCACCTACTTCCCAACATCCCAATATGTTTGTTGAAATCTTACAGTATGTATTTGCCTTGGGGTGCATTGACATTACTATTAACAGATTTGTTGAATATTTTATTTGCAGATCCACAAGATGCATTCATTCCTAGATTACATTATGGGTGGATGCCAGATCCAGTTTACAGTAAGTAAATCTTTCCTCGGTTTTAACCCATGTACAGTGCTCTAAAGGAATCTAGGTGGCAGAAAGATTCTCAGAAATCAATGTGTTTACAAACATTTTGCCTAGATACTGTCAGGAAAAACAACAGTGACAGTTAATAAAATATGTGCATATTTGTAGCGCTCTATTCATTAAGTGCAGTTTGAAAAGGAGGACGCAAGAGACATGTTCCACTTTGAATAATGCATCACCCACTGGAGATGACTTGAGGATTGTAAGTGCTTTATAAATGTGGAATTTTCATGCATTTCAAAAACAACATTTTTTTTAACCCTTTCCTGTGTGCCACCATTGTTTGACAAATTGCAACATACAAATTGTTTTGGTATCCTGTTGGATAAATGCAAACTGTTTTGAAGGTAATTAAAAACAAATACAATGTTACTATGTAATAAAATGTGCTTTCATCTGCAATCAAGAAAGTGCTAGTTTTGCAATTAATTGTGAATGAAAATTAGCTAAAATAACTTAAAAGCAGTAATAATATGTACAGTTAACTTGGGCTAAAGCTATTAAAATCTTAACAATGACCAAAGCAGATAAACGCATTTGGTCATTAGCTGGATCTGAATCTGAGGGTTATTTTTAAAAAATCCAAAAGATCTCTAGATATCATGATGTCCACAAGCTTATATTTGAATGCACATAATTTACTTTTAATACCCTTGCAATTTCCTCTTTTCACTTAATATGATTCAAATGAATACATTAATACAGCAAATGGAACTACGCTGGATTTGAATAGTGATAACAGTACTACTAAGTCTAGATTAGAAAGTAATTCTTTTTTAGTTAATTATCAGGTGGCATTGGTTATAAAAAGATAATTGCTGTTTTCAGACAATTATAACTGGCATAAATTAGACATTAAAGTGCAGTGAAACAGATGCAGTTGCCCTAGTGCAGTGGTCCTCAAAGTAATTTGGGCATGGGCATAAATTAATCTTACTTGGCTGTTTGCAGGCAAGCTGACTATAGGTTCTTATCTTAAACACTGCCTTCCCGTGGTATATAGATAGTTTTAGTGGGAGTTATTCTTGGCTGACTCTCTCAGGCAGTAATTGTACATGCTGCTCTTATTCTTTAAATAATTATATAAAATATGCAATATAAATTTTTTTAAATAGCATGTTTAAACAGATAACCATGAATAAACTAAGAGGATAGATAGCATCTCACTTTGTTTCAATTTGGCAACACTACTCCTGTTTTAAAGATCGCTCATCTCCAGTACAATTAATCAGAGACAGTGGAATTGTAACTAAATCTACTACGTTGCTTCCCTTGTCTGGTGAAATTAAAAAAATATATAGAGACAAAATTAAATTAAGTTGGCAAAATTCAGTGCTTACCCGACATATTAACACCCCGACCCTGCTCACGAATGATTGGACAGCTGTCTCACTTTCCCATTGGCTACTTACTCCCCTTCAATGTTTATGCAGAATACCATGAACGGCCTCTGCTTGCTTATGATTGGACAGCTGCGTCAAACTTGGCAGATATTTGATTCTCCTATTGGATAAACTTACTGTCAGTACCTGCAACTGAAACACACAGGTTATGTCACACCCAGCTAACATATGAATGGGCTACCGCAGAAACAATGCAGATATTCAATTGGTTGATCGAATCGCAGAGGACCATCAGGAAAAAATCATATGTCGAGTACGTACAAGCACAGCATAAGCGAGCAGCACTGTCAAGAGACTGTTGTGACGCATTTATTAGAAAATGTGTTTAGAGCTTTTTTTTTTATTATTATTTTCCCATGTTACGGCCTGCCAGAAATGTGTTCACGACCCATAATTTAAGAACAGCTGTCGCGGGCACTACTTTGAGGACCACTGCTCTAGTGACTGTTCAGTTGATCTTTATGTAAAGCAGTATTGGCTGGTTTCAAAGACCCTGATTAGTTCTAGTCCTGGACTACTCAATGTTAATTTAGGTAAGGCAAACCAAGGTGAGTGCTAATCTGGGTCTGTGAAACCAGTCATATATGTGTCTTTATCCCTAACGAAATTATGCACAAAATAGAATTAGATTGATGGTGCACACCAAATGTGATTAATGCTTGTTTTTCTAGGTAGCTATAGATTTTACAGCTTCAAATGGAGATCCACACAACAGCTGCTCGTTACATTACATCCATCCCTACCAGCCTAATGAGTATTTAAAAGCATTGGTTGCTGTGGGGGAGATTTGCCAAGATTACGACAGGTACATTTTAAAGAAGTTTTAAAGCTGTGCTAACCAATGCCTTCAGTATTTTCCATTACCTCTTATTAGATTTATTAACATAAATTTTGGCTCATTTAAAAAAAAAAATGTTTTAAGTTTATTCAGGCTGTACAATGCAAAATCTTTGCTCTAGGTCACATGGTCTGGTTTCAGCTAGACCACAGACATGGAGTGAATTTTAACTTTATCAGGTACTAGGAAGCCAAAGCAACACTTCAGCAATACTATTATCTTTTAAAATATCTGTATCTACCATTACAAATAACCTAAAGATCTTCAGGTGAAGGAGGCCATTGATAATATTGCTAGTTCTAATACGCGGTACTGTAATACATCATTTAAAACCTCAGTTAGAACTCCTGTAATTGTTTGTAAATAAAATAAAACACATTTTTAAAATTATTTTATTAACAATTACCACTTTAAATGTGGAATAGTATTTATTTTTCCTTTTTCTCTTTTCTTTTTTCATGTTTGGTGGATTTGAGAAGCCCTGGGCTTTGCTTCTGGTAATAGGTTGTTTGTGTTAGTTCCAGCTGATATATCAAAGACGACCGCTGGCCACTCATGACATGCTTCTCGATTTCCAATGAGTAGTAAATATGTGTTTACCCCAATCAAGGAAACAGTCACTTGAGGATATTAACTTTGGCTAAGATTAGCCTAAGCAATATACTATAGATTGATTTATTCACCAGCCGCTGACACAATCAAAGATGGGTTTGACCAGAGTATATTACAACATAAACAGTAGATCAATACAAAATGCTTCACACAGTTTACCACAGTAAATATGCAGACATTGTGTAGTTTTTCAATGGTTGTACTGTGCATGTTCTTACCTCTCAGGGCTTCACCATGCTTGTCTGTAATTGAGCATGCCTTCACTATGCTTCATTACACTTTGCTATGTTTTTGCTAGGTAAAATCTTATAAGGGTGACTCTTCTGGCATCAGGGGTAGCTGCAGTATGACTGATCTGTGTGCTGTTGGGCCCCAGTTTAACCTGAAAGTTAAATCTTCAAATGTTCTATTTTTAATATTCTTTTAAATGGTTCAGTTGCAAACATACTAGATACAACAGTTGTTTTATCCTTTATTGAATAACAGTGATGCTTTTCTGTCTAAGAACATAGCTAATTTGAATTCAAAACACAGACCAGTCACTGCTTCTCTCTATAGCTTTATAATATTGTAGTGGCCGGCTATCTTGTGGGTTTAGAACACAGCCCATACCGTAGTCCATTGCGACTGCCCCACTGTTACAATATGTAAAAGTAAAACACTCACTCACTCTTGACTGACATAGGAGTTCTTAGGAAGATCAGGTATCTGACTAAAGCTTTGGTATACAGTGAATCTCCTGTTAGCTCTGCTACTCTTGCCTAATAACATACACTCAAGGACCTTACTTCCAGCCTCAGTCAGAATATACAGTGTATCTGAAAGCCCAAACTGGATGCATATATAACAAAAGCATATTTTACTTACTGTATATTTCTGGCTTCAAAACTAAACTATAAAAAATAGGTTTGGTGCACCTGGTCACACCCAGTCATGCTATATCCTACTATATACAGACTCTGTATATACTGCAATAAACCCATCATAAAGTGTATATACTTTTCAAACTCCAGCAAAGCTCAACTTCTAGCCACCGCCTAATGAAACTGACACCAACCGGTAATTTCAAAAGCATAGCCGCTTCTTAAAATAAATAATACAATTCATTTTTTGGTTATTATTTTGAAAAATGACCCTGACTGAGTCAATGCTCACCATGACATTTGGCTAAATTCTGCCTGTGATGTACAGAATGATATCATCTCATCAAAAGGGTTCTGGAGACACTATAGCCCTACATGGGTAGATATAGTGGTTAATCCATGTCACTAGAACCCTGACATTTTTCTTTCAGTAACATTTTTTTTTTTTTTTTGTAGCATTTTCTTGTTGTTGATTTTCATGGTCATTTTGGTATGTTTTTGCTTGAAAAATGTCCTAGTAGGTTGTAGAGTATTAGGAAAACACTACCATTAGGATAGGAAATCTATACAACTAAATATGAGTTTTGCAATTCTACTTTACAACTGGGACTTGCTTCTTTAATAAAACTATTGGCTTCTTGGATTGTGTTAGATAAAGTATCCACCCTCCTTTTAATGTTCATGGCAGCTTGACATAGTCCTAACAGTAATAACAAAATTTTGAAAAGAGCTGTAAAACAGACTTTAAAGTTATAAGTGTAGAAAGTTATCAGGATGTTAACAATTGAAAAGAGAAATGCTAGGTACACTGTTTAAATAGTTGTAGTAATACGTGGAGACGTGTAACACTATATTTTTCAGAAACCTCTTTAATGCCCTCATCAGGGTTATGAAATGATTCTTATCGTTGCTTCTGTCCACTAAACAATAGATGTCACTTTTAGGGTGTCGGTTGAGAAAATAAATTTAAATCTGAAAAGTACTATCGTTAGTAATTCTAAATAATGTAAACCCTGGTAGTCTGAGTTCACCCATAATCTAAATCAAACTGTCATAATGAAATGTAAGCAGATAGCAACTGTGAAAAAACATCATCACAACCCTATAATAAGAATGTAAAAATCTTTCCAGGTGGCAGTACAATGTGTGCTGCACAGCCGTAAAAAACAATATGTATTGCTGATTTCAGTTTATTGGCTTCATCCTGGGCTTAATTTTCCATTTGTTATACAGAAATCTATTCAAGTGACCTTGACTTTGGCTTAGAATAGCTGAAGCCAGTTTCCATCGATCAGTATCTCATGGCTTAGTTAGTAAATTTGAAACTAATATCCAGGGAAAAATGCATGACACGTTGTACAGTTCAGTGGCAAAACACTGCTTTTCATTACTTATTGTATTTTGGATCTAAAAATAAAAAGGCTTCTGACTATTCATATATTAGATGGCAGACAAACATCACACTGCAATGTTTGACCAATTTTGTGACCCATTTTCAAAAGTGGTTTCTTTCTTTGAAAATGAAAAATATTCAGTCCCCCTTCCTGACGTCAAGTCCTCCTGTTTTATTCTCCAGCCTATCGGGTTTCAGGCATCATTGTCAGTGTTTTTTGGGAGTTGTAATTAATTATTAATAAGCATTTTGCCAGTTTTATATGTTGATTTACCTTTTCGGGTCAAACTTTGTTAAAAAATGTTCAAACACTTTTGAAATCTGTAGGACAAAGATCAGCAAAATGGCAGAAAATGTTATCAAAATCAATGAAGCCCAAGAAGAAAATAAGGAACAGTCTTATCCTACACAATCCTGCATTTATATTTGCAAAATACCATATTTCATGTCTATTTGTCATGAGCCAAGGTGTATAGAATCACCTACAGAATTACAGCTGTTGCCAGTTGATAAATATTGCCCATCTACAAATATTTTTAAAAACCTGCTGATTTTGTGTTTGGAAAAAAAGCTTTAGATTTAAAATCTGTTACTATCATCTAAAAGTTATTTTTCAGATTTTTTTTATTCACAAATGCAAGGCTTACAGTTGTCTATATCAAATTCTAAATATATTCATTAATTCCTTTTAAATCCAGTGACAAAATGTTTCCTGCCTTTGGTTTCGGAGGAAGAATACCACCTGATTTCAAGGTAATATTTTCCTTATTCTTTTTAAGAAGCATTTCGTTAATGGTATAGTATGTTTAGTATGTTTTATATGAAATAGATATAGGTGCCTTATATAATGTGTATTTTTGTATTTAAATTATTACTCTTTTCAAAGTCCTATTAAGTGTGCATGCTTTTCTATTGTTTCTGCTTACAACTGTTCCAACAAGCAGAAACAACAATGAAGAAGCATACTGAACACATGTAATGGGATATTTAGCAGGTAAGACATTAAACATGTGGATAGTTTGGGGGATGAAAGCATTCCTCTCCTCTGTTATGGTCGTCAACTCTTTCTCCACCTGCACAGAACAGAATGGGGCTGTTATATCATAATGAATCATCTTTTATTCACCTGTTCTGGGACACTACTCAGCTGCAGAATGTACAGTACCTGAGTTTATAACAGGATTAACAAGGAGTAGGTTTTCACCCCCCCCCCCCCCACACACACACACACACATACACACACACACACACACACACAGTGCCTATAGTAAGAATTCACACACACACACACACCCCCCGGATGTTTTCACAGTTTGATGTATTACAACCTGAAATCTTGATGCATTTAAATGGGATTTTTTTATTTCCTTTTGATTTACACAACCTACTCAACAGGTTGAAGAGGCAAGAGAAATTTTATTGTGAAAGAACAGTTAATGAAAAATTCAAAAAACTAGAGTGTCTTGGTAAGATAGGTATTCACTCCGCCGAGTCAATACTTGGTAGAATCACCTTTGGCAGCAATTGTGAATCTATTCACCCATTCTTCTTGGCAAAATTGTTCAAGCTCTGTCAAGTTGGATGGAGATAGTTGGTGGACAGTAATCTTCAAGTCTTGCCACAGATTCTCAATCGGATTCAAGTCCAGGCCTTGACTGGGCCACTCTAGGACATTCACTTTCTTGTTTTTAAGCCATTCCAGTGTCACTTTGGCTGTGCCAAAAGCAGATTTTCTTCAAGAATTTGCTTGTATTTAGCTCCATCCATTTTGCCCTATACCCTGCAAGCTTCCTGCCAATGAAAAGCATCCTCATAGCATGATGCTGCCACCACCATGCTTCACAGTAGGGATAGTGTTACCTGTTTGATGTGCTGTGTTGGGTTTGTGCCAGATATAACGCTTTGCATTTAGGCCAAATAGTTCAACTTTTGCTTCATCGGACCACAGAATCTTTTGCCACATCTTTTCAGAGTCTCCCACATGCCTTTTTGCAAATTCCAAGTGGGATTTTACATAGGCTTTTTTCAGAAATGGCTTCCTTCTTGCCACTTTTCCATACAGGCCAAATTTGTGGAGTACCTCACCTATTGTTGACATGTGGACAGTTTCTCTCATCTCAGCTATGGAACGATGTAGTTCTTTCAGAGTTGTCATTGGCCTCTTGGTGGCTTCTCTGACCAATGCCCTTCTTACCCGGCTACTCAGTTTGGGAGGACGGCCTGCTCTAAGCAGATTCTGGGTGGTGCAGTATAGCATCCACTTCTTACTGATTGACTTGACTGTGCTCCAAGAGATATTCAATGCATTTTAAATCTTTTTATAGCCCTCCTCTGATCTGTGCCTTTCCACAATTTTATCTTGGAGTTGTTTTGAAAGGCCCTTGGTCTTCATGGTAATATCTTTGCTTTGAATGCACTACCCAACTGTAGGACCTTACAGAGACAGATGGATTTAATCTGAAATCATGTGAACTACTTTTATTGCACACAGATGGACGCCATTTAACTTATTGTGTGAATTCTGAAGGCAATAAGTTGTAAACCAAAGGGGGAAAAAAAAAAAAAACATTTAAATGCATCAAGATTTCAGGTTGTAACACAACAAACTGTGAAAACGTCCATGGGGCGGGGTGAATGCTTCCTATAGGCACTGTATATATGACATGGGACACAGCAGTAGTGGGCGCTAGGTCCTAACATTTTCAGATTTTCATCAGTGAAATATTTCTACGTTTTTTTTTGTCCGCGTCTTTTTATTTGCTGTACATTTTTGTTTGCATATTGCTTTGTTTCTGTTCCCTTTCAAGTACAAAATGTAACCATTACCTAATAGGATATATTTCTCATAGCCTGAATTACCAGAGCACTTTTATCAGAGTTGTCTCTGCCTCCAGGAGGTAAATACGAGTGACACATAAGGCTCAGCGTAATTTATTTTTTAGCCTGCCTGAGAAAGCAGTGAGCTCTGACTTTTTAGTCAGAATTACGGAGATATGTTGATATATTCACTTTTTTTCTCTCATTTCCTATTTGAAATAATTTTTCTTATTTTAAGTGTAATTCTTTCTTAGCCTAGGTTCTGATTAAGTCCCCTCCGCGGCCTTGAAGACGCATGAAGCCAGCGACTCTCCCCGCCCCTTCCCCGGGATTCAGTCCCTTGTGGCTAAGTTTTCATGTTCTCTCCCTTGCTGCTCAGTTCTTTGTGGGTCGATATAATTCTTTGCTAGCGCCTTTCATATATATAAATTTTATAAAATATTATATATAATTTTGAGCAAGTTTTATTTATTTTCTGTTTTTCTTTCAAAAACCCAGCACATGCGTAGGCTGTCTGCCTGTACTAGGTCCACCTCTGTACACAGACGGTATACTGCGCTAGCTGTCTGTTTTTTTCCAGCCAGCTTTTTGCGCTACGGAGACTGTGCTGTTGAATTGGCAGGAGTCTTTTCGACCGGAGAATATTGTGTCTCTTTGCCATTGCTGTGTCTGCTTTTTGCTTCACTGACAACAAAGGCTACTAGATTTATTCTAGTTAGCAGGCTACTGCAGCCCCTGTCTGTTTAACAGTGCATGCTTGATTTTGCCAGTGACCTTTTCAGGTCTTCACCTGCACGCCACTTGTCCCGATACAGAGCCGGTACCAGTGAATTGTTCTGCCGGTACCAGTCAGTACCAGAGCCTGTACCAGTGATCTGCTCGGTACCAGAGCTGGTACCAGTCGGTACTTGAGCTGTACTAGTGACCAAGTCAGTACCAGAACAGGTACCAGTCGGTACCACAGCCTGTACCAGTAACCTGGTCAGTACCAGAAACAGTACCAGTCGGTAGTAGTGACCTGATCGGTACCAAAGTAGGTACCCGTCACCTTTATTGATACCAAGGCCATACCAGTCATCTGGTTGATACCAGAATCAGTACCAGTGACCCAGTTCAGTCCAGTTCAACACCAGGACTGTTACCAGTGCTCCATTTTGGTGCACTGTGTTTATACAAGTTTTCAGCCCCAGTCAGCTTGCTGTCTGTTCTTGTGCGCATACATTACACAGCTGAACTGTTTTTTCAGCCTTGCACCATGCCTGGGTTTCACCTTTGTGCTGGTTTCAAGAGAAACATTCTGGTGGAGTATAAGTGACAGGTACATCCACTGCCTGGGAAGGGAGCACAGATCCAAGCTCATGCAGACAAAGCACTGCGGTCAACAGAGTCCTCAGAGTTTTATCGGAAGCTAGAAAGCGACCTCTAGGGTAGGAACTCCCCTAAATCCTCCTCTTTGTCCTCTGGCTCGGAGAGATACCCCTCTCCTCTGTCAAGAAAGAGGGACAGAAGCCGGCTTAGCAGGCATTCTGCCAATACTGACCGGGTTGCGGCACAAATGGAAAATCTTTTTGAAGTGATGAACCAGCAAAATGAGCACAAATGCTTGATATTTGATAGGGTTCCCACCTGGATTATTGCCCTCTTAATGTAAGAGAAGAATTTTAATGTAAGAGCAGGATTTTACTCCAGGTAGTTCCTGCTGCTGAAACGGGATGTGGTGTCAGACCAATCCTTGACCTCAGACATTTCAACCTGTACTGGAGAGTATGAAGGTTCAAAATGCTGACTATGAAACAACTATTGCAGTCAGTCAGATCAGGCAACTGGTTCACTACAGTGTGCCTCAATGACGCCTACTTTCACATCCCTGTAAATCGTGGCCACCGAAAATACTTTATTCAAGGGACCACATATGCGTTCCATGTACTGCCGTTCGGCCTCTCACTAGCTCGTTACACTTTCTCAAAAGTGCATGGACGCTATACTGGCTCCTCTGAGACTCAAAGGCATCAGAGTGCTCAATTACCTGGATGACTGGCTGATATGTGCCGAGTTGCACACGGGACTGGTCACCAGCCACCTCCAATGGCTAGGCTTCACGATGAACCAGTCTAAAAGCCAGCTGATGCCCTCTCTAATGGTTTGTCTATTTAGGTGTAAGCCTGAATTCCATAAACATGATTGCCACTCTGTCAGATGACAGGATCCGGAGGCTAACTGTCTGCTTGGGGATTTTTCAGTACACTGCAGTGGTGATGGTACTGGCCTTCCAGAGACATCTGTGCCTCATGGCAGGAGCATCTCAAGTTCTCCCCTTAGGACTCCTACACATGTACCCTCCAAGCCTGGTTCAACCACAGGGTCCTTCACCCTGTTTTGGACCGGCACCAACTACTCACAGCGTGCTTGTCACTGTTGAAAGCTCTCTCGTGGTGAAAACAACCTGCTCTGTTCTTGGTCACAGTTCTGGGCAGTGTCACAAGGAGACAGGTGGTGACCACAAACACTTCCAATCCAGGTTGTGGTGCTGTCTGGAATGGCTAAGGGATGCAGGGTGTGTGGAAACCATCATGGGAGGGTCTCGACTAAATGCTTTGGAGCTGTAGGCAGTTAATCTGGCCCTGCAGCAATATGCCAGGGAGATCGGTGGGCAACACCACAGTGGTGGCTTATATCAATTACTATAGTGGTATCAATCTCCAGACTCTCGGTCTCAGTCATGTTGCCCGGAAGCTTTTGCTATGGGCCCACGAACACCTGCTTCAGTAAGAGCAGTTCACTTGCCAGGGGTGAGGAACTGGGCAGCAGACCTTCACTCGAGGCAGCCCCCACAGTTCAGTATGGCACTTCACCCAAAGGTTGTGAACTTCTCAGTGCAATTTGGGTGCACTGAGATAGATCTCTTGCGACCCGAGAGTCCACCCATTGTCCCCACTGGTAGTAGGTAATGGAGAACGGTCACGCGCTCAGCATAGACATGCTGGCCTACAGATTGCCCAAGACTTTGCTCTATGCTTTCCCACTGTTGCCACTGCTCTGGGTCTGGCCCCTGAGTGGAGACATTTGAGTCACCTTGGGTTATCTGACAGGGTCAGTGTCACCCTTCAGAATGCCACGGCACTGTCTACTCGCTCCCAGTACAGCTAAGCGTGCACTGGACCACACGACTTGCCCCATGCCATATATTTGATGAGGGGAATCTCCCGCCACACTTAAGGTCAACCTGGCAGCTATTTCGGTTTGCCATATTAAAATTGATCCAGTCTCCCCAGGAGCACACTTCTTGGTGGGAAGGGTACTCGGAGGTTAAGGTCCCCTAGAAAAGACCTTGTCCCTCGCTGGCAGCTCAATATAGTGCTGGACACACTTATAAGAATGCCATTCAAGCCCTTTCATTTAGCAGAGCTGAAATTCCTGTCCTTAAAGCCAGCTTTGCTGCTTGCTATTATCTAATGTCGTAGATCAACAGAACCCTGGTTTTGGGAGCAGTGTTAAGGGCTGCTACTCTTTCTGCTTTATAACAAATTTTTTATTGTGTTCCACTTTAAGTCCTGGGGTAGTTAGCCACACAACTCTGGACTTCTGGTGTTAAGTTTATTCTATGCCATTTGGAAATGGTTACATTTCGTACTTGAAAGGGGACATTCCCTGAAATAGAAATGTAACCATTACCCTTCAAGGTCGCTGCATTCACTCCAACGCAGCAGGCCTGAAGAGACTATGGTGCTGAGCCTAATGCATCACTCATATTTATCTCCTGGGAGAATGGAGACGACATCTGATGCATACAGGGCTCTTAAAGGAGCAGCTTTGATAGAAGTGCTCAGGTAATTCGGGCTATAAGAGATATATCCCATTTGGTAATGGTAACATTTCTATTTCAGGGAACCAAGGTTATGATGACATTTTTTCATTTTTGTTTCCTCTGTTGCAGCAGACATTCATGCTTGGTAAATAAAAATAACATTTTGGCAGACAGCACAACTGGTATCACTGCTTTGGGAGCATTAGCCCTATATATTACTATATGTTAGTGTAATTTTCTCTGTAAATATTCATGGTGATTTGAGGAGAAGCAGCTGACAGAAATGATCAGGATCCCTAGAATAAATAGCACAGGTAGGCTTCCTAGCAATATGCACCTTATTTACCAAATCATGATTGAGTACTCTGAACAAACAGCATTAAATAAACAGAGCAATCATTTATAAAATCCACACCAGATGCCGCTTTTAGGTGAACTGTTTGGAAATAGTGAAAGACATTAATTACTATCAAGTAATGCTGCAATTTAAAGTTAGGCTTAATTCGACATAATAAAATATTAATGCCCTAGAACACTGATTAAACTTTAATTGCATTCTACATATAGAACATCTGTAACATTCACAGAACTGTAACTATGATATAACCACATTTAAATTGCAACTGGGTTTTATTTTTTCTCTAGGTCTCCCATGATTTTGCAATAAATTTTAATGAAGACAACCCAGAGTGTGCAGGTAAGACTTGAACACAGATCCAAGCTCGATTATTTTGCCATTTCTTCACCTGGATTAGAGGTTATAAGCCCACTGTATACAGCCAGTGGTACATGCAGTGATCCAGCCTCTAAACTCACCACATCTCAGAAAATTATGACGTTAGTACTGTACTTAGATTGGAAACCTCAAAGGAAACAGATTTTTATAGGACATGGAGTTTGGATTTCTCTCCCTATAAGGTGAGAACTAGGGTGAGTGTTTGCACGATTAAAGCTCCTTTGAAGCAGAGATTGGGGTTGATACTACATGAAGCTTCAAAAAATGAAACCACAAAGCATATTAAGTTTGACCAGGTCAGTGCTGGTGAATCTTGAACTAATCTGACAGGATGGTGACAGTCAAAACCACCTGGGAGCAATACACTGTAACCTAGGGAAAGCACAATAAAGCAATTGCATTTTAATGGGATTGTAAAATATACTTTCAAAGTCATTTGTTTTAGATAATAGACGTTTTAGAGATTACTTGAGCTAAGCTGTTAAAAAACAAAGCAGTGTGTATACACTGTTTTTCCATCATGTTCATGTGATGCAGTTAAACCAGTCATTATTCCAAGCCTTTTTATACATATTGTACATACTCTATTCGGCGACGTCCAGGCTATAGGGCGCGTCCTGCACTCATTCAGTGCGCTTTTACTGGATGCGCCACTCAGGAGCCCCCTGGTATATGATATTTCTAACATTCATTTAGAATTGTGATTGAATAATCCATATTTCAGCTTATTCATCATTATAACCAAATATGTTGTTCTTGTTCTTTTAATTTGCATTCTTTAAAGAAGTCTGTTTAGGCTGTTGTAGAGATGACACAAAGATTTACAACTCTTCACTGGAAGCAAATTGACCATTCCCTCTATCTAAATTACACTACAAATATAATCAATCTTCCATAAAGAGGGTTGCTATTCCTTTTGGACAGGCTGTTAAACTAGGTAGAGTCTTCCTTGACCAAGCACACCTTTCAATCCACTTGCAAGAGCTGTACATCTTTAATTGAAATAAGAAGGAAACGCAAGCAGCATCATAAGTATCTGTTGTTGAAGGATATGAGACTGTGACCGGCTGGCGAGCGGATAGAGGCCCAGAGACAGACTGCAGTTCAAAAAAATAATACTTTTATTATAAATAAAAACAAAATAAAAGGGCACAAGGGCCAAAACAAAGGGATTTAAACACAAATAGAAAGACTCAAAACAAGACTTACAAAAATAAAGGTTTCCAGGCTGGGCGATGCCTTCACTGGATGAGAATTAAAAAAAAAAAAAAAAAAAAAACACACAAAACCAAAAACAGCAAGCACAAACACCAGCTTGCTTCCTCAGCTCCCTCCTCTCCCTTATGGGAAGCTGAGGCCTCCTTTTATGTCAGGTGGCTGGGTGCTGATTGATCGTTAATTACTCTAATCAACCCCAGCCACCTGAACACAATAAACCCAGGCAGGTAGGGGAATTTAACCAATTATGTCCCTTGGGTGGGCTGTTTCGATGGGCGGTGGTGGGCGGAGTTGATGTCGGAGCCCCCAAGCCGCCTTTGGTTGAGGGGGCCCCGGATCTCCAAGGAAGTATGGCAATGCTGTCATGGGACCTGGACCCTCCAGCAGATGCAGCATTGGCAGGCAGGCAGCACCCCTGGACAGTGTGGGCGTGGCCTCCTCGGACAGTGTGGGTCCCCCTAGCAGTGTCAGACCCTCCGGTGGCGTCGGACCCTTTAGTGGCACTGGACCCTTCAGGGACAGCAGCCCATCTCCCTCTGGTGGCGGAGGCGGGGACGGCAGTCCGTCTCCCTCTGGTGGCGGAGGCAGGGACGGCGGCAGCAGACCCTCGGGAGGCGATGGCGGCAGCAGACTCTCAGCAACACTAGGAGACAAAAAGGAGACACCAGCAACCCCAGGCGATGCGGAGCAGCAGGCAAAAAATTGTTCCAAGTACTGCTCTGAGCCTCCTGGAGGCGCTATATCCCACTCTGACACCAAATGTGACCAGCTAGTGAGTGGATCGAGGCCCAGAGACAGACTGCAGTTCAAAAAAATAATACTTTTATTACAAATAAACACAAAATAAAAGGGCACAAGGGCCAAAACAAAGAGATTTAAACACAAAACAAGACTTACAAAAATAAAGGTTTCCAGGCTGGGCGATACCTCACTGGATGAGAAAATTAAAAAAAACCACAAAACCAAAAACAGCAAGCACAAACACCAGCTTGCTTTCTCAGCTCCCTCCTCTCCCTTATGGGAAGCTGAGGCCTCATTTTATGTCAGATTGCTAGTTGCTGATTGATCGTTAATTACTCTAATACACCCCAGCCACCTGAACACAATAAACCCAGGCAGGTAGGGGAATTTAACCCCATAACTGCCAATTTATAAAGGGCAGAGCTCTGCTCTGCCACAGAGACATTAACAAAAGATCTGGGAATAAAGATAGTTTTGTTCTGTTGGCTTGAATCATATTACATTTATTGGCCATGCCTTAAAATAATCTCTGGAAAAGATTTTGGCTACAAATACGGGACCCTATTCAGTTGCTCTTACACTGAAGAGTATATTCAGCATCAGCATGTGTAATGCTTCCCATTAAAATTAGTTTGAGATTTATGCAGTAGTTAAGCAATAATCTATTATTATTGGTTAACTTTGCTACATTTTATAATGACAAAGTGTTTAGATGACCTCTTCATTGATCTATGAATCACGGCTCATATGACAGGATTAACATTAGAGTTACGCAATTTAGGTAGCAATCAAGGAAGTTAACCCTCCCCAATGATTGTAATAACCCCACTGTGTGATGCTAATGAGGTACTATATTAGATACCCTCTACTGGATAGCACATACATTGTTGTCAAAGTAATAAGGAAATCCTTTAGGATAATTCAAAATCAGAATGGAGCTGACACTACTTACTGCATGAAAGGCCCCGGGGAGACTATTACGAGATACATAAGGATCACATCTGTGCAGGGTAGTCTTAGCTGCAATAAGAAACCAGGAAAGATTAAAAAGCATACCACACTGGGAAATGGATGACATTCCACCTGTAATAAAATGACCAATTCAAGATTATATCAGTTTTAGACATGTTTTAATTTTGGAATTTAGACACCATTAAAACATATTTTTTACATTTTTGTAAATTTGTCTACTGTAACAATAATTGTAACCAGTAAATGAAATACCAAGACCGCTCTGTTTGGTTGTCATCTTGGCAGCTTTTCCTCACCAGAAGCCTGGCAATAATAACTGTCACTTTGCCTAGCGTAAGTGCATGCTAGACATTATCTTTTATATTTTATGAAGTTTAAACTATGATACTGGTTGTTTAAATTCATGCAATTAGTGATTAATGGCAACAAATACTGTACAATTCTATTTGATAAAATTGCTTTAGAAATGAATATGCAGGGTTGCTTTGAATGCACATCAATATTCATACTTGGTATAGTCAGTTGGATGGAATCATATACTTTATATTATACTTGGTGTATTCAAGAGCAATTTTATGCAGGTGTGAGGTGGTTATTTGTCCGGTGCTAAAATACTTTGTAAACCCCATCTGCTATTTCATAGTATTTAAAGCCCTTTTCACACTGGCACTCCTACCCTGTAAAATTTACAATGTACAATTTAATAGCAATTCAATATTATTATTTATTGTGTTACTGCATGCTTAAATAAAAACAGTACAGTATTGTATAATACAAAAACACTAGCTCACTAAAGTATATGCAATTTTTTTGTAAACTACAGGAACCTTATTAATTTATAAAAAGCATTTGAGAAACAGAAGATAACAAATTGCCTGTCATGTTACATCTTTACTAACCAAATGTACAAAACTGTATGGTCAGATTGATCTTTTTTTTTCAGTAGCATGTTTTAATATTGAAAGTTCAGATGGTTTATTTTTGTTGTCTCAAATTAAGATGCTGTCCACTAACTAAGAAATAAAATAAAGTTGTACAACACTGCAACAGTGTAAACAGAACACCACCTTTTTTTTTTTTACAACAAAGATTTTTAAATTGGCAATTACATTGGACTATGTTTTCTATAAATTAACAAGCATGTACCATTTGAATATTCACTCTTTCAGGGTTACTTTAACTATAAACCAAAGCTGAGTTCTAGCTGCTCACACAAATAAAACAAAGAAAAAAACAATAGTTCTAAAAAATAAAATAAAATAAAATAAAATATAATACTTCTATTACAGTGTATCAGCATATTGCACAGTAATTCAAGGAAAGGTTTTAAACCATGGTTAGACCTGGAAACACTTGCTTTTTACAGCCATGTTTCAATCTGTTCTCCCTCAAGGTATACAAGGGGTTGTAGAAGCTTATCAAAACTGCCTTCCAAAGATTCAACTATATGGACCAACAAATATTGCCCCGATTATTCAAAAGGTGGCCAGTTCTGCGTCAGAAGAGATGCACACCAAGGAAGCAATGGTAAGGGCAGTATTCAAAGCTACATTTCAACAGATCAGATCCAATGAGATCCAACACATTGTTTTCAGGGATTCCTCAGCCGTAAGTACTTTATTTAAAAAAAATAATAATTTGGTAACCCTTCAGTTTAAGGATCCATTGTAAACACTCAAAAATGTATCTAACTATATTCATAGTTATTCTTATGGCAATACAATGTTACAGGGTACCTTTTTACACTAAAATGAAGCTTTACACTACTAATGTGCTGTTAAGAACATATTTATATCATCATGTATTAAACAGATGCTAAGCTAAAATGTGAGTAAACTGTGATAAGAGCAATGGAGAATTTTGTGTATTCTTCAAAAAAGTGCCATGGGATGTTTTGTTTCTACAAAGTAGTCAGGACCTTGATTAAACATCCCTTTCAAAGAACATCTTACAACACAATACAGCTGCTCTTTATTATTACCACATATTAACATTACCACATGCAATAAAAATACAATGAAAGGATGTTTGAGAAAAACCTAGTTTTAGGTTGACTGTGTTAGGATCCTCCACTGTTTCATTAAAAGAGATTCCAATGTGGAAGGATTGACTGGGTTCTGAACCATCAAAACAAAATATATACCAAGATGCAAACTCTGAACTCTGATGTAGAACGATAGTGTATTAAGCCTCAAATGTAATATCCCTAAGACAATACTTTTTTTTTTCTTGCTTGTATTTCTTTATCAGCAATACTTCATCCTGCTGATTCTGACGGACGGAGTGATCACCGACATGGCTGACACCAGAGAAGCGATAGTTCACGCTTCTCACCTCCCCATGTCTGTGATCATCGTCGGGGTCGGCAACGCAGACTTCAGCGACATGCAGATGCTCGACGGGGATGATGGCATTCTCAGGTCTCCCAAGGGGGAGCCTGTTCTACGAGACATTGTGCAGTTTGTGCCATTTAGAAACTTCAAGCATGTATGTACTTAATTTTTTTTTTTTTAATTTATTTATATCATTTGATATCATAAGGTAGCAAGCTTAATGTTTAATAACCTGCAAATTCATCCCACAATGTATGGTTCGTTCTGTAAAGAGAACAATACAAAGTATCAAATGATCTTTAATGACAATGCTTTGCACTGAGGGTAAGTGGTAGCATGCTGTGGGTGGCTACAATGTATTGAGCCATTAGGAAAATATTAATATATTTCAATACCTTGGTAACATCCATATTAGTACTAGTTTTCCACTGGATCCAAACCTCTGCGGTATCCCAGTTTTATTTTTCCAACTTTTCTTTTATGACGGAAGCCTGTTAATTGTCACCATACCGATCTTCAAGTTTACACTCAAATGATGATAAGAGCTCTAGCTGATCATTTTCCTGTGCTTAATAATCCAGTGCGTAAATGTGTGCAACACTAATAACTGCATGTCTTTGCTGTAATGAAAAACACAAGGTAGCATGAGAAATAACACTAGTCTGGTGCTTTGGACTTATTGAGATTATACATAACTTTTTTATTAATGCATTTTATGATGCTTACATTTTTTGTCGTTCTGCAGCACTAATATTTAATTATGTGATTGCTCAAATAATCCTTGTTAACAACTCTCTGTAGACCTTGGTTGAAAAACAAAAAATCATTGCCCTGTGATATTTCAGGTCTGTTGACTCCATCTGCTCAATGGTTCAGTATAGAAAGCACACAGGCAATTATTAAACAACTGAAGGATTCTGCACGCAAAGTCAACATCATTTACTTTCTATATTGGAGCAAGAACTTAGAACCCAGTTTGAAGCTACAGTGTATATGTCCTTTAAATTCAATAATGACCTTGTGAGGTTGGCACTGCCAAGAAAAAAAAAAATCCTACGACAGGGCACACAGCTGCTTGAATGTGAAAAATATATTTTACTTTTGTGTTTTTTTGAACTACTGTATAATCTACTGGCATAAATGTACTTTCCCAGTCATCTGATTACCTAATCACTGCAAGAAATAATGTGATGTGTCTCTCTCTGAAGGTTGTTTGGATATAGTGACAGTGCAGGAGTAATAAGTTGTCATGCTATAGTAATGCTGTTTTAGCATGTGTTTTTTTTATATACGAATGAAGGAGCTGTTGAAAGGATGAGTGTCTATAAGGTTTATTTTGGCCCACAGCTGGCTTGAAAAAAATGAATATATGGAATTTGAAATGCCATCAGTATCCGTACACAAGGAGGACATCTTAATTTCTCAGCTCAGTTAAGCTGCTTTCCCCATTAATTCCAGGTTGCCTAGCTAGGTTTCAAGTACAGTACAATGTTACAGAAAAGAGCTGGAGACAAGGAATTATTTTCTTATGTTAAGTATTTTCTTTGAAGGGCATATCGATCAACCTAAATATTATATTTTGTGGGTATACTAAAAAGTCTGTCGTGGTTCTTATTGGCATGAATCCTTTGTTCTGGATTGCTTTTTCTTCATCTTGCATGATACCATAACAATAATAATAGTACACACCTTGATTGTTAGGTACCTTGGTAGCTAAAGTAACATTAGGTTATTCAAAAAGAAGTCTAACAATCTCCCACTGTTCTTGCATAAGGACTGGACTTATCTCTTGTCATCGTCTATCTTCTCTCTTTGATTACTGTACGTGGGTGTAGAACACTATTTTCACTCAGAATGTTAATCTGTTGCAACACCGTGGTACAAATCTTGGGTTTGCTAATAGGGTCTGATGGGATAGAGGTAATATGCCCAAATGAATAATATGCCCAAATGGTATTTTTCAAACTTTTCTTTAAGGGGAAGGATATAGCGCTAAGAGACATTCTAATGAATCACAAACTCATTAATTTGACAAATTCTGTTTGACTAGGAGACCGAATTTGCAAGCAGTGGCTGTTGGGGTACCAGCAGCTGTCCTTTCAGATGTCATTATACAAAAATGATATTTTAGGACTGCTACTATTCCAAGTGTCATGAGTGTTTATATCTGACTAGTAGTGTGTTTTTTTTGTTTTGTTTTTTTTTAATAAAAGGAACAACAGGCTGTCTACATTTTGATCTATTCAACATTTTGAATTCATCATTCAAATATTGGGCTGTCTTGCTGCATAATTTCAAAACCAAAACACCTACACTACAGCTCCCAGTACTAAGTTGTTTTTTTATTTCTCTCTTTTTTTAATTATTATTTTTTTTTTTTTACTTTAAATCAATTTTATCAGGTAGGTTGCTTCAGATTGAATTAACTTCATTTTTAGTTATAGGCAGCTGCCATTACATGAGTTGTTCTCAGTAATACATTTTGTAACTAACAGTGTGCAGTTTTGAAAGAAGTACAGGTTATAACAATAATTTACTAGGTTAAAGTCCTCAGTTGGCTTGCCTTACTCTCAGGTAGTCTGTGCTGTTTTAGCTCATTGCATTGCATGGGGTGGAGGCATTTTTTTATGATCGAGTAAGCACAAGACAACTTGAAACTAAGGCTTGCAAACATCTGCCTTTTAACCTAAGATAGTACTAAACACGTTTCTTAAATGAAAATACAAGTTTGCTGTGATGGGCTGCTTTCAAATCTGAACACTGAGAAGTGCACAACTGGTAAGAGTTATGAAGTGATGTAATCTACAAGAACTCTTAGAAACATGACTCAGGGCCTTTTTTCCCTTGATCATTTTTGTCTGCACTGTGGCTTGCCCAGATGTCTAGAGTATGTAATTAATAGTAGCTGGGATAGGCTCATAGCTGTGTATTTAAATTGTATCTCTGTAAGAAGTCAATATGTGACTGAAGTGACAAGTGAACCTAGGCCCCTACTGACTTGTTACCTGGCTGTCTCATTCTGCTTGGTTTTGATTCTCTAAAAGCACACAACTGCAATGTTTTAAAGATGCAATTAAAAGGGACTAGGTTGCAGAGTCAACAGTACGTTAGACTTTTCATCTTTTCAAATTCATTACGGTTTACAAGGGAAACTAGTTTTGTGGTGTCAATTTAGCACTCCATGGAACCCACATCACAACCGCCCCCCGTCCTCCCCCCCCCCCCAAAAAAAACAGGATACTTTTGAAGGCATTTTCAAATAGTGAAACCAAAATAGGGAATAATTAACACATGTGGAGATGTTGCATTGGAGTTTTGATTTCCTGTGTCAGAAATAATTGTACTTCTTGTGTATTGTGCTGAAATATGTACAGGATTTAGATAAGCATGTCATAAAATAAGTTTAAGGCAGCAGAAAGCACATTCATTTTATCCATTTTTTTCTTTTTAGGCATCTCCTGCTGCACTGGCAAAAAGTGTTTTAGCAGAGGTTCCAAACCAAGTGGTGGACTATTACAATGGAAAGGGAATCAAACCAAAATGTTTGTCTGATTTCGAGTCTTCCAGGACACTCGCACCCTAACACCTCAGCACACTTTTACATAGCCCAGAGAATAAAAATAGCATGTTTTGGTAATTAACTAATTATTTTTTTGCATGTGTAGCCTTTAGGCTTGCATCTGTTAAGCAGTTGTATTGTTGAAAACATTTTTACAGGGGGAAAAAAAATGACTTCTTACATAAGAGCATGACGCCTTGAAAATAATTAAAATACAAGTTATCTGTATCAGTTTTTATACAGGTTTGTTGAGATTTTGCTAAATTTCTTAATATTCTTACACTGTAAAGCATTTTGGATGAATTATTGAAAGTTGATAGTTATCTGTATTAGTACCATCTGCTCCAAATGAATGTTTGTTTTGTTTTTTCAGAAAAAAAGCAGATGCATGGACTGTATTTTGCATGTCTAAAATAAAATTGAAAAAAAAAAAAGTTTAGTTAATTGTCTTTTTTTGTGTTGATGTAGAAGATGCTTCCAATAAGCAGCTGGATAATGAGGAATGCATAGTAAATATGTAATATGAATTACACATACACTGTTGCGGCTTAGAGTGTGGAGCAGAGTAGAACCCTATTGCTAAAATGATGTACCCTTATTTTTACCCATGTTACTAACAAGAAATGATCAATGCAACTGTAGTCTGGCTGAACTCTAGATATGTAAATTATGTGACATCTGAATTATACAAATAAAAACCTAAGAATAAATAATGAAATCTTGTTATAGAAAACTGCATAGTATTACAAAAAAGTTTCCTTACAAGTGATTGTGGATTTGCAATGTGTCCTTGTTAGGGAGTTCTATCGTAAATTTAAAAGCTTAACAAATATATAATGAAGTATTACACTGTCACAAAGATGGCTGTAGTGGGGACGTCAGACTAGAAGAAACACACGGTACTGAGAAAGGAAATGATAAATGAATGCGGTGCTGCGCAGTTTATTATTACAAAATAAAACAAGACAAAAACAGGACACGGCACTGGCAGCCGAAACAAAGAGACAAACAAAACGGACTAACGCTACACAAAACACGGTGAGCAGATATTTTAAATACGATTATTCTTATCACAATTATTACCTCTGTCTTAAATCCCATTCTCCACTCACCGAACACACAACAACCCCGAGTGAGTAAAACGTGCATCTATATATACTGTTGTGCTGGGATTCAGTGAATTATTCACCTAAATCCCAGCATGTGAATTAATTATATGCAACCTCGTGCTCACATATTGACTACTTTAAATGCACATGAAGTGATGTACAATCCCGTGCCTAAATACAATTATACATTTTTAAACACACGTGAAACACAGACCCGTTTATATCCCCTATACCAATGCCTATACGCCAACATTTAACCACACGCAACATATACAGAAAATACACACAGGGGCGGGTACTTTGTCACACACATATGGTATACATGTATAATTACTAACAGTTATGAACACCAATGGCACTTCAAACGTATTTGTTTATAGCCTACAATTGTACATACTAAAACACATACAAAAGTAAATTTCAACCAAGTGTATCACACCCACCGCCCCATCCAAAAAAAAGGGGGAAAGTTTTTTTTTTCTTTTTAACCAAAAAAAAAAAAAGACTGCAAAAAAGAGTTTTATATAATAAGCGGTGGCAAAATATCCTCCCGAATGAGGGTAAATTAAGAGTGGTATTTATTTATTTATTATTTTTAAATCTGTTCCGTTCGATTTATACCGCACACCAGATAATCATTTTATATGTGAAGTGTTCTAAATAAATGTACATTCTGGGTGAAAAAAAAAAAAAAAAAAAAAAAAAAACATTTTAAATGAAGTTTACAAATTATGCACAAAATAGATATTCCCATTATTCCCATTGCAGGTGGGAGAGCTGTCTAATAGTTCCCATAACAGCACATTCTGCTTCCATTCATTGTTCTTGTGCTCGCTATCATGCATTTTGATTCACAAGTACCCCTTACTAGTCGTGGAGACGTACGTGACCTGCGACAACTAATCATTCATTAATGACCTCATCAACTAAATTTCAAAGCATTAACAGGTTTAATTTTATTTATTTAAAATGTTGTTTATTTGTTTTATTTATTTGAAAATCACTTGCTACGAAAGCTGTCATTGCTATACCGTGAGTTTGATACAAGAACAGTTTTTTTGAAAATCCTGACCTATGGGTCATATTAACAAATCTGCCGCTAGAAGGAAATTCATTATGACCTACAGCATACAGTACAACCTCATTTATCCACACACCATTCATCTGCGACTCCCTGACAAGTTTTCTGTGAAATACAGTACATTATTGACAATGTAGACTTACCGCCCGCGGTGCATACACCCATACGCGTGCGTCAGTCTTAAACCTGCGGAGTCGACGCGAACACAACAGCACTACAAATGGAAGGATTCATTTCTTGGTATGAATAGCAGAAGGATGCAGATTCTGTCAAATTATTTATTCTGAGGCAGCCACTTAGTGAATCCCAGTAAACATATTTCTCACGGTTCAAAAGAACGACTTGCATCAATGAATTGTATAAAAGCTGTTACAAAAAAAAAAAAAAAAAAAAAAAACAGAAAACCACTTCTGTTGGTATGTATTTTGTTGAAATAGAAGAAAAGTTAAAATTACACAGCAGGCTTGTTTAGTTTAGTTTTTAGTGTAAAATAAATAATAGAATTGTATTTTTTGTTTGAAATCCCAGCAAACTAGCAACACTTAATGCATGAAATAATTTAGCGAGAATACCTTGTGATGTTTCTAGCTGCTAGACACTGACTTAGTTTATAGGAACATAGTGAGCCCTGGTGGACTGAATAGCTTATTCCCATCATAAAATGTCTTATGATCTTGTAGCTTTGTAGTCTTCTTCTTCTTCTTCTTCTTCTTCTTCTTCTTCTTCTTCTTCTTCTTCTTCATTTTGGTAAGAGAAAGAGCTAAGGGGACAGGGTTGGAGGTGTATCATATTTTGAAAAGATTTTGCTAACACTGTTAAAGTAAACTCATTTTAGATCATTCTTCTGTCTTTGTAATATATTGTACTGTATACATCTCCAGTAAACGCTGATTTGGTTTACATTACTAGTTTCTGCATTGTATTCATGCATTCTAGTCACGTGCAATGAAACCTCATTTATCCTCATTTATCACACATCCATGGTCCTATGTCCCCACAAGCACACAGATAAATGGAGTTCCCCCAGCACACCTATATCTCCCTCCTTGGAGCTCAAGGATAGACGACTCAGTTTTGGGAACTGAGTTGGGGGGCCCCAGGTCATGCCGAGTCAAAAAGTTTGTTCTGCTTCTGGAAAGTAGCCAAGACCATAAATATTTTTGATAACCCTATGGTATATTTCAATTTTAGAGTCCAAAATAGAAAACACGAAACCATAAATCAATCTCACCCAGGACTTCGAGTTGTATTGCCATGTTTTCTATTCATAGGCCTTAAGATGGAAATGAAGCACAAGTTTGGCTATTTAATATGTAGATCCAAATAAGTAACATTTAGTCATCAAGTTTAAAATTTAATATATATATATATATATATATATATATATATATATATATATATATATATATATATATATGTGCCTCTGTAATACTGAAAATCACTGACCTTTGTTTGTTTGCTTTGGTACAGCCTATTTTCTTGTAGTAGACACCTCCCTGAGGGGAGCTCCGCTTATCCCTTGTCATGTGTTTACAGCACTTCCATTAGATTGGCCTCTAAAACTGATGGAAATCCCTGGTTTCAAATTGTTATTCACATTGTTTATTTTATTTATTGTTTTCTTTCTCTGTAAGCAATGGTGTCTTGCTGGGCTTGAGTATTCAAAATGCATGCTTTCCTCCCAGGGAATCATACTGCAAGTTACTGCATTTGGGAATATGACATCACACACTACCAGTTGGAGCAAAGATACATAACTTTAAACTCAGGGAATTCTGTAACCTACGATTAAAAAATAAATACAAAATGGACTTTCCATATAATATATTTAACTCTGTGGTTTGCATGCCTTGTTTTTGTCTTCAAGATTTACTGGAGATACAGAACTATATCATTTTAAACATGTGAAGAGAACCCCTGTCATACTACTGTTTTATTTCATTGTTTCCCCTCCAAGTGCAATTTTGTTTTAAATCTTAACATATTAAGTTGCTTTAGATGATGAAAGTTCATGACTTCTGCTCCAACTCTGTGCAGTCTTGAAGCATCTGTTAAGCAAGCTTCTACAATAAACCCTGTCAAGATCTGTCTGATCTGCTGTCGTTTTCATTGTGACTGAAACTTCTGGGAGATGCAGCTTTTATATATTGGAAAATACATTTCAGGAATAGCATTAACATAAACTTATCTCTCATGTGAGGGACAGCATGTTTACTTATTGTAATGTATATCATGGATGTTTCTTTTTTTTTTTTTTGTGTTCAGCTACAGTAGAAATTAAGAGGGAATGATGAATGTGTCACTTTTTGCAGACTCCTTAAGTGTCATGTGTGCCAGCTGTTGTATTTTACAGCTTACTTTCTTTTTTTATGGCCTACAGCTGTCACTGTATTTTAACAAACTTGCCACTTCTGTACCAATATATTTGAAGAACTAGTACAGATTATGATATCTGCCATCGCAAAACTTTCTGAGTTAAAGAACGTCTCCTAATATGGTTAAAGAAAAGCGGTTTTAGATCACAACAGGTTCTATATTAAATCACACTGTGGGATCAGGCAAGACACTTTCAAGTCCAAACTTTCTATTACTCTCAAAATGAGTCTTTGTCATTATCCATTATTTCCTCAGGTAATGGGTTTATCTGCCTTTGTTCTGGTGCCTAGCTTCTCTTTGCCGCTCCTCTAACCACGCCTCTCCTGTCAAGCCTAATGTCTATCACAGACTTTTACAAATTGAACAAGATTGATGAATCTTTGAACTTTAGTGTGACAGAAGAAAATACATCTGAGGTCAAAATATCAAAAAACATGTTCGAAGTCTTGATTTTCATTTTCATTTTCGTTTATTAAAATATATTATTCACTTACGACTGACCAGTATATATGATTTTTGATTATTATTTCTAAATCATATCAGTTAAACTAGTGGTAGTACTGGTAGATTAATTGACTGCCTTATAATGGAACAGAATTGCCACAGATCTTAACCTGGTATATGTATATTTCCCTTTGCATGCATTTACAACGTAATTTACGTAGCAGCTCTTACACTGTCACACAAAGTTGTGGAGGTGAGAATCTTACAGTAAAACACTGCAGCCTGAGTGCATTTCCTTTGTGAAATTTCTTATTAGCCTTGGGTATAAACTGATGGGTTGGATGGAGCATCTCCATTTGTTAGAGGTAAGTGTTTCTATAAATGTAAAACTGAACCCACTACATTCTTGGGATAAAAGGAGGAGGTTATAAATATTAGTCAAGAAAAAAAGTAAAGTACTTTCAAGTAAGGTTTAATCAAAATCAATTGCAACCAGAATATTTAATACTAAAATAGTAGCAGAAAGTACCAATGTCTGCCCAACTGTACAGCGATTAATGCAATCTCTGGCAATCTGCAGCAAGGACAAGGTAGCTAAAGACAGAATATGATTCTCAGTGGAACAGGTCTGAGTATAAAGGGCTGAAACTCAAATGAAACAAATCTATACAAACAACAATCAGATGAGAGAGTACAAAATGATTAACAAAACCCCAGGTAACATAATTACAATAGAACGCTCCCTGTTTTGCAACAATGTGGAGCAGAGCCATCAGAAATGATTTCGCCATTATACTCTGAATTTGTTATAGCACATGTTGTTAATAGGGACTCCAGCGCGGGTCTCGACTAACTGTTACTGGGGAATAAGGCAGGGAGAAAAAACACCAGGGACACCATTATTTTGAGATCAAGCTCCTGGATAATGGTCCACCGCTGCCTTAATGACCTTCTGTATAACTGGTGGAGTCTTCTTCAGTGTCCCCAAGCAGTTTTCTTACCCACTGTACAAAATGCACATTTGCATAGGTAAGTACTGTAATTGGACTTTTAACTCATTACTTTGGGTATCCATTACCAAGTCATACCACCTAAAAGAAGGCTCAAAAGGGATGGTGGACCCTGTTTAGCAAGTGCTAAATCAATGCCTCAGAACAGTCTTTGAAGACACTCTACTGCAGGAGGTGCATACACAAAAATAAAAAAAAAAACAGGGCATTTGGTTGTTCCAATTTCTTATGTTTAGTTGGTAAAGATTATCAATGCCAATACCAAAAGGAGTTCAGTTCAGCAGTCTGAAATCAAATAAGAATCTGAAGAAAACAAAAATGTACTAAGACAAAAAAAAGAAACCATTTTAGAGAACAATTCAACCAAACAATATTATCAGTTATATTATTTGTTTTATAAACCTTTCCTTTTTGATAAAAAATGTGACAATATGCTTATATTGGGCTCCTGCTTTATATTAATTACAGCATGTCCAGAAAGAGCAACATTAAAACAGTTGAAAACCTGAATGTTACATTTACAAAGTCACTTCTCAAAAAAGTCTGTCACTTCCTTCTAGAGACCTGAACCTTTATTTTTAAAGTAGCACCTCTTTGAAGTCCACACCAGCAGGCCTTCAATTAAACCTGATATCATGCATAATTAACAGCATACCTCTTCCCTCATCATCCCTGAGACAGACCCACTGGGGCACCAAAGGAACAATTTCAAAAGCTAGAATATCAATGAGGAGGCGAGTATACTATCAGTTGCAGGCATTAGACAGAATAGTCATATTTATATTTGTCTTAAAAGCAGCAGATTACTTTTCCATTGATGCACGCTTGAAGCCTTAACTCTTCCAAGAGCAACATTCTCTTTTGTAATGGGCGGCATTTAACAGGTTTTTATAAATCCATTTTCTAACATTGAATACATTCTTGCTGATATACGGAATGTAGAACATTAGTGTATCTGTATTGCTGCTGCATGCCAGTTGGACTGTGTTGTAAAAGGAATAAATGAACATAATAATTATGGATGACAAATGTTGATAGATCTAAGCCCAACAAAACCTACTGATTTGCCTAAAAGGTTGCAATGTAGTACATGTATCATGATACTTGGCTTTGGTGTTTCATTGACTGAAAGCTTCCTGCGCTTTAGAAGTGACAGTCCATTACAGCAAGCTTGGCATTTTACTATTGCAAAATCTTTGCTGAACATGTTTTATGGATTATGCATTTGGTGAGTAATCTAATTTGTTCAATTTGTATCTTTACCGTGGCCATCTAGTTGTTGGTCTTTGCTGGTCTGTCAAACTCCTTCGCTGACTAGACTTGCCTTGCCTTTCCTACTTACAACCAAGTGAAATATAAACACTGCCGATGTTAAGTAATTTCAAATCTTTGGCGATTCCAACTTGCATAAAAAGTAATTTATATGTGGCGTGGATCAATTCCAAAAAAATATGTACAACTAGAATAAATTCCCTCTAGCATCTATAACCATTACCATTCAGTGTTCATCATGAAATTTGCACTGAGCCTTGTGAAAGATGACAGACATACTTCCTACTTCTGCTTGAAAACCAATAGGAACCAAGACTACTTAACTATGAGCTTATCCAAACTGATGGCCAGATCAGATCATTGGTTTTACACCAGACAATAACAGAGGGTAATTTTTTTGATGTCTATTGTGACCTACTTTTGGTGTTACAAAATAAAGTCAATCTAGAGAAAAAAAAAGTGATTGTTGAGTCTACTTAGTACTGCTATAAGTTGTGTTAAGTGAGCTGGGAAATTATTAAAAACAGGAATTTTTCAGAGGAAGTCAATTCTAATGAAGATCACCAAGCAAAAACAGTGTAGATTTTCATGGAAGTCTAATTGCCATTTCTAAACTAGAAAGTTATTTATTTGATGTTCATTGAACAGTCTAAAATCCTACAGTTTCTGTTCATTGAAATGTAGTATTACATTTCATCAAACCAGATCATCATCTTAAAGAGCATCTTGACATGGATATGATGTATCAGAGTTATTCTAAACAATGTGCTCTCCTTGTTGTTTAGATTCCAGTGTATCTAATGTAATCCGAACCCCAGTAATCTGAATTGACCTATAATCTGAATGAAGCAATCATAATGAAATTATGAAATGTATTACAATTCTGAAGGTATTTACATATAGTAAATATTAATTAATACTACAAACAGGTCACTCATCTGAAAAGAGTCCAGTCCCAATGTTTGGAAGGGAATGAAAAATAAAATCTACAAGTTTTTTAAAACATTGGTAGAGCTGTCAAAATTATGTACAAATACAAAACAGAAAATAATTGATTGCATAAGTATTCACCCCCTTGAATCAATATTTGGGGGAGGCACCTTTGGCAGCAATTACAGCCATGAGTCTATTTGGATAAGTCTCTAACAGCTTTGCACATCTAAACAATGCAAATTTTGCCCATTATTCTTTGGAAAATTGCTCAAGCTCCATCAAGTTGGATGGGGACCTTTGGTGAACAGCAATTTTCAACTCTTTCCACATATTCTCAATTGGATTGAGGTCCGGGCTTTGACTGGGCCACTCCAGGACATTGACCTTTTTGTTTTTAAGCCACTCCAGTGTGGCTTTGGCTGTATGTTTGGGGTCATTGTCCTGCTGGAAGATAAATCTTCTCCCAAGTCCCAGGTCTCTTGTAGACTTCAGCAGGTTTTCCTCCAGGATTTCTCTGTACTTTGCTGCATCCATTTTGCCCTATATATTCACAAGCTTTCCAGGCCCTGAAGCAGAGAAGCATCCCCATAGCATGATGCTGCCACCACCATGCTTCACGGTAGGGATGGTGTTCTCAGGATGATGTGCGGTGTTAGGCTTGCGCCAAACATAGCGCTTAGCGTAGAGGCCAAAAAGTTCTATTTTGGTCTCATCAGACCATCGAATCGTCTTCCACTTGGTCTCAGAGTCTCCCACATATCTTCTGGCCAAAATTTGATGTGAGTTTTTTTCAACAATGGCTTTCTTTTTGCCTCTCCCATAAAGGCCAGTTTTGTGAAGCACCCGGGCTATTGTTGCCATATGCACAAGGTCTCCCAGCTCAGCCGTGGAAGGCTGTCATTCCTTTAGACTTGCCATAGGCCTCTTGGTGGCCTCCTTGACTAGTGCCCTTCCCGCCCGGATACTCTTTGAGGACGGCCTGTTCTAGACAAATTCACAGTTGTGCCATATTCTATCTATTTCTTAATAATGGACTTTACTGTGCTCCGGGGGATATTCAATGCCTTGGAAATGTTCTTATATCCTACCCGAGATTGGTGCTTTTGAAGAACCTTATTCCGGATTTGCTTTAAATGTTCCTTCGTCTTCATGATGTAGTTTTTGTTAGGAAATGTACTAACTAACTGTGAGACCTCCCAGAGACAGGTGTATTTAACATGAAATCATGTGAAACACCTTAATTGCACACAGGTGGACTTCATTCAACTAATTATGTGACTTCTAAAGACAATTGGTTGTGCCAGAGCTTATTTAGGTGTGTCATAGCAAAGGGGGTGAATACTTATGCAGTCAATTATTTTCTGTTTTATATTTCTAATTAATTTAGAACAATTTGTAGATTTTATTTTTCACTTTGACATTATGGACTTTTTTTGTGTTGATCAGTGGCAAAAACTCCTAATTAAATTTTGATTCCACGTTGTAACACAATAAAATGTGGAAAAGTCTAAGGGGGGTAAATACTTTCGAGAGGTACTGTACCAACCCTCTTACTTGGACTTGGGATTTACATGTACTGGTTCTGACGAACATCAGTGAACACCATGTGTTTGTACGGATGTTCTTGCCAATGACAGCATGAAACCAAACAAACTAAAACGCCATCTGCAGACCAAACACCCTGCCCTCAAAGTCATGATATTTTTTCAAACTAAAGCTCTTTCGACTCAAAGGCCGGAGGAGGTTAATCAAAAAAAGTAGCGCTCTACACCTCCCAAAACACTTGAAGCTTCGTACGCTGTCACTCCCACCAAATAGCAAGAAGTGGAAAACCTCATACAATTGGAGAAGATCTTGTGCAGCCAGTAGCAATTGAAATGGCATCAATAGTATGTGGAAGCAAAGATGCTGATCAGTTAGGTCTCATTCCACTATTGGACATTAGAGTTAGTCACATAATTGCTGATATGGCAGAAGACATTGATTAGCAGCTTATTGAAGCAGTGAGGCAATGCCCCTTTATTGCGCTGCAAATCGACGGGAGTACTGACAACGCCAATGCCAAATAACAGTTTATGTTTAATACATCAGCTCACGTGAGATTAAAGAGGGCTTTTTATTTTTCCGCTCTGCCCCAACGAGAACTACTTCTGAGGAGCTGTTCAAAATTTTATACGGGTACATAATGGATAAAAACATTGAGTGGAATTGTTGTGATTTGTAAGGACGGTCGTGTGTTTCTCTCTCCCAGATTGAACCACAATCACATCGGTTGTGTAGCACAATCTTATTGTTTGGTTAGACAGTCCTCAGGGCCTGCCCCTCAGCCAATCAGGGATTCACAGTCAGCTAACCCTGGCTAAGCCCCCTGTTCAAGCAAACGACTGCCAGCGCGATTCCCCTGGAGCGTCCGAGCTGCTCCTGCAGAGGCTCACATGTGCCCAGAACCGTGTATCAAGCTTGCCCCTTTCAAGAGGCATATAAACATTATGTACTGTGTATTTCCTGACTTTCAATAATTTTACATTATGAAGAAAAAATCATACAAACATTTATTATTGCTGTGAGACATCGCAGAAGAGAGATTGTGTCATCGGTGCTTAGGCACCAACATTAGAGCGGTCCCGCACACAGGGCCGGTACGGGATCCACTGGGCCCTGGTGCAAAAGTGTAGACCCCCCCCACCCCAACCAAAAAAAACAAAAAAACAAAACAAATCTAATTGAAGTTTTGTACCAAAAATGATTACAAATCATGTGGGATTTTTGGAGAATTAAACATCAGTTTATTTAGCTGCACAGGTTTATGTTTCATGATTTCAACGCTTAGCTCTTTGGTACAAAAGTCAGGCCAAGTAGCTGGATCATAAAAATCACATAAAAATGTCTAACTGGGTACCGGGTTTGCAATACATGATTCAGTAACTTGTATTTGCTGTTATACATTTCCAAAATCCGATGTCTCAGATTCCTGTCTTTCCTCTGGGTCAGCTGTTGTTTATTTTTGGTGTGAGGAGAAGGTTGGCAGTTCTGCTGTCGCGCTATACTTCCATCTGCTGTTGTCGGCCCACTTTTAAACCATTAGCTGTATTTGGCTCTTTTAGCTTTGAACAACCCGACTTGTGTTTTGAAGGCATATTTGATATACCATACATTAGATACTTATTAACACAACTGTGGAAAAGTTAGCTTATTTCCACTGTTTTTTTTTTTTTTTTTTCAAGCAAGTCTATTATGGAAAATGGGGGTGTGATGTAGGAGTTCGCGCAAATAATTAAAGTTGGCCGACAGGCCTATGTGTTTATTTTTCATAAGTATTTGTGATTATATACCTTGTTAGTAAACTGTTTGTTATAATCTTTATAAACAGCAACTGTGAAAGAAATGCAACCCCCCCCCCCCCCCCCGTAAATGGAACAGTCTGTTTTTTAATCAACACTGACCTAATGTGTGCTTTGACTGACAGCACAACTTTGTTGCTATTGCCTTGTGCTTGGGATCATTGTCCTGGATCAAGATGCCCAGTCCCTGCTGATGAGAAGCATCCCCACAGCATGATGGTGCCACCACCATACTTCACTGTAGGGATGGTGTGTCTTGAGGCATGGGCAGGGTTAGGTTTGTGCCACACATAGCGATTTGAGTTTTGGCCAAAAAGCTCTATCTTGGTCTCATCTGACCACAAAACCTTTTTCCACATCGCAGCTGGGACACTCTCATGCTTTCTGGCAAATTCCAGTGGTACTTTCTGAGTAACGGCTTCTTTCTTGCCACCCTCCCATACAGGCCAGTGCTATGCAGAGCTGTTGATATGGTTGACTGGGGCACCATTACTCCACTCCCAGCCACTGAACTCTGTAGCTCCTTCAAAGTGATTGTTGGCCTCTCTGTGGCTTCTCTCACAAGTTTGAGCGCTGAGTTTTGAGGGACGGCCTTTTCTTGGCAGTACCTGGGTGGTGTGATGCAGCTTCCACTTCCTGATTATTGATCCAACTGTGCTCACTGGGATATCCAAACACTTGGATGTTATTTTGTACCCTTTCTCTAATCTATGCATTTGTATTACTTTGTCTCTAACGTCTGTAGAATGCTCTTTGGTCTTCATTTTCCTTCAGATTCACAGCCTTACCAATGATCCTTCAACAGTGGGGTTTTTATCCAGAAAATGTGACAGCAACTTTAATGGTTCACAGGTGGAGGCCAATGGTAAGGTAATTGTGTCCTCATTAGGGCAATTTCTTTCATCGGTGCAAACTGGGAGCTTCCACAGCACAGGGGTTGAATACTTATGCAAGCAAGATATTTCAGTTTTTTTATTTTTCTTAAAAAATTTTCCCAACATAAAACCAATGTCACCTTACTATAATTGATTCTGAGTTTCAGTGTTTAAAAATAAAATATCAAACAGAACGAAATTTCAATGTACCATTTGTAATTCAGTAATATGAGAGAATTGGTCAGGGGTCTGAATACTTTTGCAAGGCACTGTATATATATATATATATATATATATATATATATATATATTATATATATAAAAGTTGGATAAAGCATCATGCTTGTTAATATATGAAATTCGTTGAACAATAAAGCAACGTGCTTGTTAATATATGGTGCAAGGCATAGCATGGTCTTTTGCCGTGACTTAGCGAACTCTTGAATGACAGTATCAGACAGTACACACAGTCAGGGGGCGGGACATAAGTAAGGGGTGTTGCACAAGGCAGTACCCACCACTGCTGAAGTGAACCCTCTAGCTGTACCACTAGGTAACTGCAACACAAATTCCTGAAATAAGTTGTGGACAATAATCAAATTACAATTAAGAATTTTATTTAATGTTAGATTTTTCAATTTCTTTCTTTTCACACTTATAAGCAAATATTACGTTCTTGTGGTCATTTTATTTAATACCGTATAACGTGAAGTTCCCTTTCAATTAGAAAATAACCATCAACGTATGGGACATTGCCGTCAGGCAGTAGGGATTGGCTAAGCTTTATAGCAAAGCTGCCAATAGGCCTTTGCGCAAGCTGCCGTGTAAGCCCGCCCCCCTAGGAGCTTACTATACGCAGCACGCAGAGACTCTCTTCCTCTTTTGTCTTCAGCATCGGTAGCGGTAGGTACTAGAGCTCGTACTGATTCACAAAGCTTAGGCTTGAGAAGCTGGTTTTGGCCATATATTTCTATTTCAGATATATATATATATATTTTAGGACGCGCGTCGTTGGCTTTGCCACACGCATATTGCAGCCTCGGTCTTGCCTGGCTAGACCGTGTGTGTGTGTGGAGTCTGCTTTGCAGCCCTCTAGAATCTTCCACTGCTGTGTTTTCCCCACCGCGTGGTAGCTGTACGGCTTGCCCTACAGTCCCTTCTACAGTACACCAAGCACTTGCTGCAGCGTTCCAGAATAATAAAAAAGACGACCAACAAAAGAAGACGACCACCAAGCACAATTCCCTTAGCACCAAGGTAAGAATTACACCAAATAAGACACTGTACCAGCACCAGCGTCTCCGTTCTGCAGGTCAGCTGACGCTTAGGCGTCTTGTGCTAGCGTCTTGATGCTCGGTACTCAGTCTGCGAGGTGTCAGCGCTTCGGTGCTCGGTGCAGCGATCCGCGCTTGGGACTCGGTGTTCGACGCTACCCGCTCGGCGCTTCGACGCCACGTGCTCGGTGCTCGCCGCCTCGATGCTACATGCTTCGACGCCACATGCTCGACGCTCGGCGCCTCGACGCTGCGTGCTGGGCGCTTCGACGTCACATGCTCGACGCTCGGCGCTTCAACGATACGTGCTCAACTCTCGGCGCCTCTATGCATGGCGCTTCTATGCTATACGCTCGCCACTTTCGACACTTGGCGTTTCGGTCGATGTTTACGGTGCCGTGTTCACCCAAGATGTCGGGCTTTCACCAGTGCACGTCCTGCCAGGCAAAGCTGCCTGCCAGTGACCCTCATGAGGAGTGTGTGGTATGTCTCGGGCCGGAGCACGCCGCATCTGCGCTGGCAGATAGGGCTTTCTGCCATCTTTGTGCCGGTTTTCAGACACGTGCCCTTCGACAAAGGGCCAAGAAGTCAGTGGGTGGGCACTCCCCTTCATTGGGATCTTCCCACACTGTCTCAGCCCCGCCGTCGTCCACTGCGATGCCGCCAGGGCGACTGCAGCTCTCCACGAGCCTGGCCTCCCAGATCACGGCTGGTCAGAGGTCCTCCACCAGACGTGCTCGGGCTAGCAGCCCCTCCCCTTCTAGGGCACAGACCGAATTCGTAGGGTTGCATCTGGACTCAGTGTCCATGAAAGCGACCTTGTTGACACAAAGAGTTGCCTCACTGGAACGGTGTCTCTCCCTGTTCGGGTTGAGAGAAATAATCAGCATGGAGCTGTGTCAACGCATGCTGGGGCTGATGGCTGCTACCTCACAAGCCCTTCCCTTGGGCTTATTACACCAGAGACCTCTACAGGCCTGGTTCAATGCCTTCGTGTTACATCCGCGGAGAGACAAACACCGCAGGTTGACGGTATCCCGAACCTGCTGGGAAGCACTACGCTAGTGAAAGGTTCCGTCAAATATCCGCCAGGGCGTTCGCCTGGGTCCCATCTTCCGGAGGGAAGTGGTTACAACCGACGCTTCCAACCAAGGTTGGGGAGCAGTTTGGAACGGCTCAGGGACCCGCGGAGTGTGGTCAGGACCCTGGAGGTCAGCCCACATCAATGCTCTGGAACTCAGAGCAGTGGACCTCGCCCTCCGGCACTTCTTGCCAGTGCTTCTAGACAAGCACGTGTTGGTGCGGTCGGACAACACCACGGTTGTGGCGTATATCAACTGCCAGGGCGGCCTACGGTCCCCCCGCCTTCACCGGATGATAGCACGGCTGTTGCTATGGGCACAGCCGCGTTTGACCTCTCTGCGCGCTGGTTCACCTACCGGGCAGAGTCAATTACGCAGTGGACCTCCTATCCAGAGGAGGCCCTCTTGCAGGGGAATGGCATCTCCACCCTCAGGTGGTAGAGCGCATCTGGGAATGGTTCGGCAGAGCGCAAGTGGATCTCTTCGCTTCGCGAGAGACCACGCACTGCCCCCTATGGTTCTCGGTGAGGGACCCCGACAGCCCCCTAGGAGTCGACGCACTGGCTCACGAATGGCCGCCAGTCCTATATGCGTTTCCACCGATTCCGATGCTCCCCGCCCTCTTAGAGAAGGTCAGGGTAGGGCAAGCGACAGTGATTCTGATCGCTCCTCGGTGGCCTCGGAGAGTATGGTTCCCGAGTGTGGTGCAGTTACTGCAGGGTCAACCGCGGGAGCTTCCCCTGCGAGCAGACCTATTGTCCCAGGCCGAAGGATGGCTTTGACACCCAAACCCCAAGCTCATGCAGCTATGGGCTTGGCCCCTGAACAGGAGCGCCTGTCAGCCTTAGGGCTTTCGTCAGCGGTGATCTCGACCATCCAGAGTGCTAGAGCGCTCTCTACCAGGTTGCAGTACACATACAAGTGGCAGTTGTTTCAAGATTGGTGTCTGGTGGAGGGTCATGACCCAATATTTTGTCCTATGGCAGTGATATTACAGTTTCTACAGAAACTGTTAGATGAAGGGAAATCTCCCTCTACACTTAAAGTGTATTTAGCCACCATATCAGCTTGCCATGTATGCATTGACGGGTTGTCACCAGGTTGCCATTTTCTGGCATCGCAGTTCCTCAAAGGGGCAAGACGTTTGCGACCTCCGAGGATGACCAGTTTACCGTCATGGAGCCTTGACGTGGTGCTAGAAGCCCTTACCAAGGCACCATTTGAGCCTCTCCACACTGTGGATATGAGGCTTGTGTCTATTAAAACTGCATTTCTGCTGTCAGTGGTATCAGCTAAACGTGTCAGCGAATTACATGCACTGTCAGTGCATCCTTCTTGTACTCGTTTCGCAGGAGACGGTTCTAAGGTCTCCATGCGCCCAGTAGGCGGAACCGTAGGGTTCCCTAGTTAACCCGTTCGGCAAAACGCTGGCAGCTCCTACTGGTCCAAAATGCAGATACCTCGACACTGTCACCACGTCTATGCAAGGATGGTTCCGCACATAGTACGACATTCGGAGGACATGGTTGGTATTAGACCCCTTACATGTCCGAACACATTGAAGAATTTCAGCGCAAAAACAAAACGTGACTGTCACCAGTTGCCACAGCTTTCAGGGGTCAATCGTGTTCGTGGAATATGCCAGTCTTAGGTTGGCACGTGACGTTTGCGACCGAATGGTCCAGCTTATGAGCAAAGCGTAGTGCTGAGTGAAGATTTCCATTATGGAACGTGTGCTATTTCAGCTCAAACATGGTCACAGCACCAGTGTCTGACATTTGCGCGGCAGCCAGCTGGGCTACACCACATACTTTATAGAATGGCTCACTTCTTTTAGCATTAAAACTGGTGTTTGAGACCCTAGGTCGAGAGGTGTTACGCAACATAACGTTTGAAGAGTACTCACACAGAAGGTTTCAACCAATAAATGCCTGTTTCGCGCGTCAGAGTACTGTTTACCTGGATCTCACAAGAACCAGTCAGTATTGAATGGTGACACAATCGGAATGTTGCACCTGCGCAGACGTGCACATTTTTCTTCCCACAGAACTCAGTTACAGGAGCTACAAAAGCTCGTGACCAATAATGGTATGCGCCAGGGCTCATGTAACAATCTTCTTGGAAGGCCCTTCACGATAGCGTAGGGCGTGCGCAGCGCACTACTGTAGTGCGGGCATTGAGGTGTTCATATTGACCATACAAAGGGGCCGCGAGGCAAACAGAACAACAGTTCATATGCCTACTGGTTCTAAGACGGCTTGGGTCAGCCGTTGTCTAAACAACGCCTTTCCCATTGGATAGTGGATGCTATTAAATTAGCCTATGAGTCTGCAGGCCTTCCACCGCCAGGGCAGTTTCCAAGGGGCATTCCACTCTGTAGGGGTATGGCAACGTCCTGGGCCCTCTTTAGAGGGGTGCCAGTGTCTGATATTTGCGCGGCAGCCAGTTGGGCTACACCGCATACTTTTATGAGGTTTTACCATTTGAACGTGCTGGATTCCTCTGCTCCACTATTTGGAGCATCTGTACTACACTCTATGGCACCTTAGGATGCCAGTATGGTGTTTACTATTTCACCTTAGGACAGGTGTCATTGTGAGCATAGACGCTGAGGCGCAGCTCCGCATATGCCTAGATGTGTTGCCTACACAATTGTGTTATGACGTAAGTCTGTCTTACTGCCGAGAATCCTCCCTCTCTACGGCTTGGGTACACTGTTCCCATACGTTGATGGTTATTTTAGAATTGAAAGGGAACGATAGGTTGCGGATGCAACCCCGGTTCCCTGAACTCATTCCATCAACCCGCACGGTCGCTCTGGAAGCCTTCTCGGCCCGAAGAGCAAAAGAGGAAGAGAGTCTCTGCGCGCTGCGTATAGTAAGCTCCCAGGGGGGCGGGCTTACACGGCAGCTCGCGCAGAGACCTATCAGCAGCTTTGCTATAAAGCTCAGCCAATCCCTACTGCCTGACGACATACGTTGATGGATATTTTCTCTTTCAGGGAACCGGGGTTGCATTCGCAAACTATCATTTTTAAAACGTAGCTCTGGTTCACTAACAGTTTTAAAACGTAGCTCTGGTTCACTAACATAACAGTGGAATGATCACAATATTATGTAGTAATTGTAGGACAGTACTGCAACGTGTGAAAACATTAACAATAAAGCCGAAACAAAAATGCTTTAAATTTAAAACTAGTTAATAGACTACCAAGCACTGGCAAAATCAACACATTTTTATATGGTGCAGAGTTAATTTATTTTAACATATTGTTTAGGGACGCTGCAATACCTGCACAGTGGGTGTCTTAGTAGTATCTACAACGAATCGACAATAACAATCCAAAGCAAATTTGCTTTTGTTACAGACTTTCTAACAAGTCTGGAATAAATTATTACAGTATTTAATTAACCCCTTGTAAAAAAAATTAAATAAATAACACAATTGCTTAACATAAAACAGAACAGTTGTACAGGTACCACAGCAGCAGACGCAGTTTACACTGCCTCTGAGTTCCTGATTATATCATAAATTCCAGATTTTCTAAATCCATTGATGTAAATGTCTGGTTTGCTTTAAATTTTTTCAAGCAAATTGGCTTCATCACACTCCCATTATCATACTCTCATATTCACTTTGACATCTGACACAATCTTTCCCTTGAGTGCTTCTTTAACTGGTATGTGCTGCATACCAGTCTGTCAGTGGCCGGGATCACTCACTGTATGCCACACTCTGATTGGTGGAAGAATTATTGGCGATTAAATCAAAACCGCCAATAAAGCCAAAATAAATTTGCTGCCAAAATTTCCTGTTATACGGTATTTCTCTTTTAGTGGAATTAATCAGTATAACACATTAACTTTAATAAGTAATTCAATTACTTTGTTAATATTAGTATTTTGAGAAATTGAAACATTTTAATATTTTGATATTACAATTGGTAAAACTATTTTACAAGTTCTCCTTCATTATCTCTTATTGATTTTGTTCATTTTCCATTCCAGCTAAGTACAGTAACTTTAATTCTGCACACTTGCCAAATTGTCTGTACAAGTTGCATTTACGAATATCACAAATCAACATGGCAGGAGGCTCAACAACTCAAGCTGCAACTAGTGAAAGTTCCCAGAGGGTGAGACTGGCAGACCTGTTAGTCCAATGCGTCACAGACGCGTCAAAAAGACGAAACAGAGCAAAAATTGAAATTGAACTTCTAGAATGTACGGTCTTCCGAAAACTGGAAAGTCAAAGCAACAGCTCATTTTGAGACTCGCTAAAACCAGTAAAATAAGAGATCAGCTAGTGCAGATCAGCATCTGGAATGGGAATGCTTCTACAAATGAAGGTAGCAATAACACAAACGCAATTCGAGAAACTAGGGGTAGCTGGATGAACAAACAAAACTGGCCGCTCAAGAAACAGAACAGCAGGAAAAGGATTGAAGTTTTGAAAGAGAGTTTGAGGAATTAAAACAGCTGGATGAAGAAAGGGAACAGGATGCTTAAGAAATGTAACATCAGACGAAGAAACATAAAGTCAGGGAAAACCAAGCCAATATAGAGATTGAAGACTTAGAATGAAAAATCGAAAGACAGCAAAGAGCTACAGGTGAAAAGTCAAGGCTAAAATCCCTATTAAGAACAGTGGAAGACAAAAACGATGATTTGAAGGCGAGAGTCCAAGACCTGGAGAACAAACAAGGAAGACGGGTTTGAAGGATACAGGCTATGGAAACAGAGGGAGAACAACATGCTGTTGAAAAGGCTCAGAGAAAGGCTTTGTTGAAAAGCTACAGTCTGAGAAGGAACAACTAGATCATAAGATTGAAGAGAAGCTTCTGTCTGAAAGTTGGGAGCCGAAACATGAAACCAGAGCTTGGCGAGTCACGGATACCCCCAGACACCTGAGGAGTATAACGTGGAAAAGGCAGACCGTGTGTCAGCCCGGTCTCAAACACTAAACCAAGTGAGTCAAGACATGGCTGAGCTGTGTGAACACATGGATGAAATAAACTGCCCGGTCCCAGACACAAGGAAAGCACAAGAAGAATAAGCCCCATGGAGATGAAATATTGGGAGTATCATCCGCCAGCCAAACAAGTCTACAACACTGAGCAAAGCAGGCGCCCCCGAATGGAAAGGAGAAAAAGTCATGCTTACCAGCATCCTGCAGAACCAATGCTTTCCCATTATGACGACACACGAAAGAGACTACAGGCCGAACCTAGGGCTGTAAGAGCCACTTGACAAGTAGAGGCCCTAATGTTAACCTAGAACAACAGTGGGCCTGGTGTGAGACAGGGATCTGGCCCACTTATCAAACTCCTTTGCCAAGTTGAAGCCAAACAATCCAGGGACAAACATCACACAACATATAGAGACCATTAAAGATTCAGCAGCCCAGTACACCATCACTAGTTGAAAGAGCTGGCAAGCCTCATCTATTTAAACTCTGACAGTACAACAATGGGTGACAGCCCTACCTGCAGAAGATGAGACCAATCCAGATCAATTGTGTGGAAAACTGGTACAAAAATATGCAAAATATCAGGACCCACGCTTTGCGACTCAAACAACGGTGAGCCAAGTCATGAAGAAAGATGAGTCTCCAGAAGACTACTGCAAAGTTATCCAGAACATCTTTTATGTAGGGGGCAGATCCAAGACAGAAGTGAATGAGGCAATGTGACAAAGTGGTGCAGGAGTGATCCAGACTTGGTTTGGGAAGGTTTTTATTTTTGGGGGGTTTTCCAGGTCTGGTTACAAAAACAATAATCCCCGGCAATACACAACAATGTGTACTGCACAGGGTAAATAACAAAGGGCTTGTGTGGCAGAGCAAAGCTCTGCCCTTTTTAAATTGACAGGGATGGGGTTACTTTCCCCTACCTGCCTGGGTTTATTATGTTCAGGTGGCTGGGGTTGATTAGTTGATTAGCTTAATTAACGATCAATCAGTGCCCAGCCACCTGACATAAAAGGAGGCCTCTGCTTCCCATTAAGAGGCGGGAGCTGAGGAAGCAGGTTGGTGTTTTTTTGGTTGTGGTTTTTCAATTTTCTAAATCCAGTGAAGGCATCGCCCCGCCTGGAACCCTTTATTTTTCTGTCTCTGGGCCTCTATCCACTCGCCAGCCTACCACAGGTTGCAATTCCAAATAATAAACAATAATATCCGTCCCACAATAATACATATACAGTAACCAATCTTGGGAGTGTGCAGTAGTGCTCGTGGTGGGTGATCAAGTTTATTTTGTGACAGTGGTGAAGTGTTGTTCCGACTTTGTGCTGACCCATGGTGACAGCTCCAGAAACATATTAGCCGTCTAGTAATTCACAAATAAGACAAATTACAAACAAACAAAACACTCATGATACTGTTATTTCACAGGGTTTCTCACAGTCCTAGGTTCAAACACAAACCAAAGCAAAGGAACAGATTGTGTTTCTGTCCCCTTTTATGCCGTCACACATGACCCTTTGGTAAACGAGTGCAACCGCCTCTCCAATCTGCGGCTGCCATGTCGTTTCCCTTCTGGGTCAATGCGTTAATGCAACAGAGTCCCGCCCCCTTTTTACCTTACTTCCCTTGAACCCTGGGAAAGAACAGTCAGGCCAGCCCATCCAGGGAACTCTGTTCTTGCTGCTTAGCACCCTCACAGGTCGGGAGGGAGGTTTACAACCAAGAATCATTGTATTTCTCTCACAGGCCACTATCCAGTCAATCTTCCTGATGCACTTACCCATGGAAACTCAAAATGCCCTGACCACTGCCGGGCTATGGAAGCAAAGTGCACTAAGAGATCAAGTGATAGAACTCACCCAAAAAATGTACTTGACACCAGATCTAAGAGCTCCACACAGAAATCAAGAGGAAATGTGGAATACCATCTACTCCGTTGAAAAGGACAACGCTGTATCAATGCATCCAGAAGGAGCCGATGCAGAGGGAGTTCAAACTCAAAATACAGAGAGCCTGAGAGCTCCAAAGGAACCACAAAGTTAGAGAGAATAATACCAAGGAAGGTTTCAAAGTCAGGGAAGAGAAGTTTAATGACGTGGATTTTACCGAAGAGGATATGGAAGGAGACATCAATCTAAATAGGAGAAGGAGATGAAAGACTGAAAGCCACCCAACTGAAAGGCCTACAAGACTACTACAACAGTATTCCTCAAACCCCGACATCAACAGGGACTTCCACCAACTGACTAAACAACCTCCCCCATCTCTCAAGTTAACACCTTTCACAATCAAAAACAAAAAACTGAACCCGACCTGCCAACAACTAAAGGCATTAAACCCCATGGTGAAGGAAGAACAGATTAACCAAATAACCATGATGGATCTAATCTCCAGGTGGATATCAGCGCAATTCAGGCACCAGAACTGGAGAAAACATCAACCATCATCGGAACCCTCATTATATAATAGTGCACATTCCGCGAAGAATGATACTTTACCTGTGACACTGCCATGAATTAAAAAAAAAAAAAAGAAATCTGTGATTTTTAGAGGGCTTTAATAATAGCTGCTGGACTTTCTGGTAAATTAACAAAACCACTGACCCATTAACCCCAGTGTATGTAATATTATGCACTTGCAAATGCTTTCGTACTGTCTGGGACTAAACTTTTTTAGGTCTGTTCCATATTGCATCATTTTATGTTCCCACAGATGTTTGAATGTAAATTCATATTATCATTAACAACAGTGAGATTTAATTATTATGACTCTCATGTGATTTCAAGGCTAAAGAATAAATAGTTTGACAAGCCTCATACCTTGACTACACTGGTTGTTGTGCAAGAACACGTATGTAACCAGAGAGGCAGGTTGCATGCTGTTACAACCTTTCAATTACCAGATACAGCACTGGGCTGTCGAACTGAGTCATGGCACCTCCGTGTCAGGGGTGGGGGTTGGCAGTTCAGTGTCCGGCAAGGGATTGAGACCCTTGACTGCCCCTTATTTGTGGTCTGTACAACTCGACCTTGCAGCCCGCAGCTTCCCGGAGTTATACTTACCAGCAGCGCACAACAGCCCTCAGCCAAAGCCCGATGATGGGGGTAGCCTGGCCAGTTATTGCTGCCTGCAACACAATGCTCTGCAAGCTAGGAGCTGGACATGCACCTTGCAGAATCTTTACAGCAATAGTTTGCATCCAAAATCCAGGACTGAACACACGATTTATGTGAACAGCTTGCCACTGAACTGTGCAAAGGAGCTCCCCCATCCGTTTCAGTGGATACAAGTTTTACACCCAATGTGACCAGGGCTATGGCGATCACCCTTACAATAAGAGGTGCACCTGTGAAAACAGAGCACGGTCGCTGAATGTTGAGTGACAATATAAATATACAATGTATAAAAGTAAAATGTCATTGTGCTGCGATTGTCTGTTGCCATATCTCTGTATCACCTTAAGTGTCCGAGGTTATAAAAATGTTCCTGAAAGCTGTCAAATAAATTCGAGAACTGCATACAAGTTTCCCCGAGTCCAGTTTTCACACCACGTTAAACTGGTGTTCAGAAGTGGAAAATAGAACGAAGAGCGGCGAGTGAAAAAGGAGCCGGAGGATTATGCAGCTGGAGCCTATTCAGTGCCACTACCATTCCAAGAATGGCTGTAGGATCAAGTTACATTGCTGGGGATGGAGAGCGGAGCCGCAGTAGGTGCTACGAGAAACAGAGCCAGCAGGGAGCGAGTGTCAGAGCTTATAAAAATTTGCAACTTGGAAAATGCTGTTAGAGTTGGAGATGTATTGACAAGTCAGAGTGTGTAGAAAGAAAGAAATTACTGTCTAGAATTCTGCTACTGATTTTCTGCTGTTACTGAAATCTGTCAAATAAATTGGAGAATACTATACTATATAGTGCCTTGCAAAAGTATTCAGACCCCTGACCAATTCTCTCATATTACTGAATTACAAATGGTACATTGAAATTTCATTCTGTTTGATATTTTATTTTTAAGCACTGAAACTCAGAATCGATTATTATAAGGTAACATTGGTTTTATGTTGGGAACATTTTTTAAGAAAAATAAAAAACTGAAATATCTTGCTTGCATAAGTATTCAACCCCTGTGCTGTGGAAGCTCCCAGTTTGCACCGATGAAAGAAATTGCCCTAACGAGGACACAATTACCTTACCATTGGCCTCCACCGGTGAACCATTAAAGTTGCTGTCACATTTTCTGGATAAAAACCCCACTGTTGAAGGATCATTGGTAAGGCTGTGAATCTGAAGGAAAATGAAGACCAAAGAGCATTCTACAGAAGTTAGAGATAAAGTAATACAAATGCAAAGATTAGGGAAAGGGTACAAAATAATATCCATGTGTTTGGATATCCCAGTGAGCACAGTTGGATCAATAATCAGGAAGTGGAAGCTGCATCACGCCAGCCAGGCACTGCCAAGAAAAGGCCATCCCTCAAAACTCAATGCTCAAACAAGGAGACTTGTGAGAGAAGCCACAGAGAGGCCAACAATCACTTTGAAGGAGCTACAGAGTTCAGTGGCTGGGAGTGGAGTAATGCTGCACCAGTCAACCATATCAAGAGCTCTGCATAACACTGGCTGTATGGGAGGGTGGCAAGAAAGAAGCCATTACTCAAAAAGTACCATCTGAAAGCACGTCTGGAGTTTGCCAGAAAGCATGAGAGTGATCCATCTGAGATGTGGGAAAAGGTTTTGTGGTCAGGTGAGACCAAGATAGAGCTTTTTGGCCAAAACTCAAAGTGTTATGTGTGGCGCAAACCTAACACTGCCCAAGCCTCAACACATACCATCGCTACAGTGAAGTATGATGGTGGCAGCATCATGCTGTAGGGATGCTTCTCATCAGCAAGGACTGGGCATCTTGTTACAATTGAAGGAAGAATGGATGGAGGAAAATACAGGAAAATACTGCAAGAGAATCTGCTTCAGTCCGCTAAAAAACTGAAGCTTGGGAGGAAATTCACCTTTCAACAGGATAATGATCCCAAGCAGAAGGCCAAAGCAACATTAGAGTGGCTCCAGAACAAAAAGGTGAATGTCCTACAGTGGCCCAGTCAAAGTCCTGATCTCAATCCCACTGAGAATCTGTGGCACTATTTGAAAATTGCGGTCCACACGCATCGTCATACCAACCTGAACAACCTGGAGCAAATCTGCTAAGAAGAATGGGCCAAAATCACCCCGACACTGTGTTCAAAGCTGGTACATACTTACCCCAAAAGACTTAAAGCTGTTATTGCATCGAAAGGTGGCTCTACCAAATATTAATGTGTGGGGGTTGAATACTTATGCAAGCAAGATATTTCAGTTTTTTATTTTTCTTAAAAATATTTCCCAACATAAAACCAACGTCACCTTACAATAATTGATTTTGAGTTTAAATGTTTTAAAATAAAATATCTAACAGAATTGTCATTACTTTTAAAGTTCATGGTAAAAACATAAGTATTATAGTCTCTTAACCCAGTCTGTCACAGACTTATGAAACGTTCCGTGCTATATATATATATTATATAATATATATAATATTATATATATATATATATATATATGTATATATATCAAGTTTATCTAGATGTCAAAAATCTAAATAACCAACCAGGTAAACAGAAGATTGAGAAAATAAGTGTGTCTCATTTGCAGTCAGCACGCATGCAAATTCATTTCCGCATGCTAGTTTATTCTTTCTGCCATCTTTGAATCTTGACTGCCAAACTGTTTGATATTTAAGTAGAGTACATCCTTAATTCTGGTATAAGAACCTGTTGCTGCATATCTTGTGGTGGGTAAATTACATCTCATGCAATTTCTGTACTGACCTCTGAGCTGTTTGTTCATGTGTTTGTTTAGCATGTGTGACTTAAAAAGGGATTATACCAATGTAAAAATAAGTTTGAAGCTTATTTTGTAATAAGTTTAAGAATTGAGAAATATAGTCAAGACATTTCTCTTCCCCTTTTAGCCTTCACCAAACATCTTTTTATTGCTAAGTGAAGAGAGTCTAAGGTAGACCGGAAATGTCCATATACAGTCATGCTTTAAAGTAACTGCACGAAAGCCTACATGACAAGACAGAGGCTGTCATGGTGCCAGGAGGAACAAGACATGCTCGCTAAAGCCATAATAAGTTAATTATAAGTAGTTATGATATTAGTTATATTATGTGTGGTTATTGTATAATTTGATAGGCCACTTTAATGTTGCTACTACTATGACTGTTTAGGGTTTCCATGCTCAGGTTGATAAGATTTAGGTATAATATAATAATAATGTGTTATTATCAGTAGTTGTTTGTGAACATACTTCCTCTTTCTTGCTGAAGGACAAGTGGGCCTTATAAGGGAAGGAAAGGTACTGACTACTAGCTAGAAAGAGGAAGTTCTATTTCTTGTCACTGACTTTTTTTTTTTTTTTAGGGGGCTTGCAGTTTAAATAAGTTGTTATGATTGGTCTCATCTTAATCTTCCAAGTTGTTGCTATCCACTAATATTGAGTTAAGCTTCTGTGATTGGCTCATAATAACTGTAGGTTACAAGGTATATATTATGCTTACTGGATCTGCGTAGCTCAGAACATTGCTCGGTTTCCTAACACCTGCGTGTGTTGAGATTGTTCTTGGGTTTGCAAACTATTAAACTTATTTACTCAACCTTGTCTGTTCTACTGAGTCTCTGTCTTACAGGAGTTTAAATTATAAAACTTCCATCACAATCTCAACCTTCATATATCTTAACTTTAGCTCTATTAAACAATTTATTTTTAAATAAAAATAAATATTCTAAAGAAAGTGTTAGTGAGAACTATTTTTGCACCCTCAGTGCATGGTTTCACACATTAAAATGTGAGTGGAGATGGTATTCTGCTCCACTGCTTTAGTAAATGTGCTAATTAGCAGTACACTTCTCTGATCTTCAAAAACAAAGAGTGTGAAACAATTCAAATATCAAATCAATATGGTTAAACACTATATTACACATTGTTACATTATTATTACAATTGTTCTGGAGACATTATTTGACATCTAGTGTGCCAAATACTGCTAGGAGACACTATTTGGCACAACACTGGGCGTCATTTCAAGCAAATATGAGATACTGTTGAAAAAGAAAAAAAAAACCTGAAACATACTGATTGTTTGCAAATGTGGACATGTTAATTTAGGAGTATCTTAAAACAAATTCATTTATCAGAGCACTAACAATTGCTAATTGTGTCCTGTGAATGGCCGTGTGTGGATGGCCATCCGGATCAGTGCACCTGCACATATTGATTTGGACCAATCAGAATACATCAAAAACTATGTGTTCTAAATAAATGTAAATGGTAAACACTTTTTCTATGTAGGGGCTTGTCATTGTACAGTAGTACCTACGTATGGGCTGGTCATTTTTTTGTCACGCAGCTTAATTACAAGAGTAGCCAATCACCTTTGGGGTGACATTTCTTTAATTTGAAATGAAATACGCTAAAAATCAAAAACAAGAGTAAGTAAAATTGCGAATCATGGTGGCAAGAGATTTTATTCTACAATGTAATTTGCCGAGTGCTGCCAACTTCTTGAGACAATGTTGACCATGACATGTGGTTCAGTTTGTATTAACAATGTACACAATCTTTATTTTCTAATTATATTTGTCAGTTTTACACTAAAATATTGAGTTACTTTAGCTAATATCAGATTCAATGTCAGATCTTTCAACACTTGTTTAAAATTACATATGAGTTACAGTGGGGTTAACACTGAATTAAAGTGATTTCTATGGCTCTGAATGCTCGTCTGGGAGGTTACGGTGTAGTAGTACACTCAAAACATCACTCTCTTGGATGTTTTCAACGTACAGTACATTTAAATTAAAACACTCTACTCGCCACTTTCAAAATGCTCACGTTCATAACACTACTTCTACGTTAAAAACACTCTCACGCTCAAAACATTATACATTAAGTTCAAAGCATTTATTACTTTCAACAACTTACACGCACAACACTTTACAGTACATTTCTATTTCCCCAAAATGTTTCAGCTAAAGCTAAGTGAATTAACCAACATAACAATTTACTAATAGAAACTGTAACTGTACAAACGTACTGTTTCTCAAAATACAAAGTTGAAATACAAAGCAAAAAAAAAAAAAAAAAAAAAAAAAAAAAAAAAAGACCAAAATTAACTATATACACACATTAAAGAAAAAAACAGTACTACATCCAGAAACACACGCACACACACGCATGCATGTCGCCTGGCACTTTCCAAGTAGGGGACTCCAAACTCTCAGTATTAATAATTACTAATAATCTACTTACCAATTTTCATTCATATCCGTTGTTGGTAACTCTAAATTCTAATTCTTTCCTCTAGATTACAGTATGCTTGTAAGTGATTATGAGATTTACAGATTTGTAAAAGGTAACTGAGAATCAACTTTGCAATAAGTGGCCCAAAGCGATTTAACTCCTGAAATACCCCAGTTACTAATTCAATTTGAGTTACATTTCTATGCGAATAAGCAGTAATATGTTATCTTGTGGATCATCTATGTGCTCTTTGGCAAACTTCAGACAGGCTGCAATGTATAAAATGAATAAAGTTCAATCTCATTTGTGTAGAATGCCCATACAGAACACGTTACTGCATACCAGATGGTGTGTTGATTGTTGTGTGAGATTTTAATGATATTGCTTTTAATACATGCAGAAGTCCTTAAGGATGATAGGTTGAGAGAGAGAAAAAATATCCCTGATTTGAATAAACCATGTGTTAATGACAAAAGGGTCATGCCAGCTGAAGAGGAACAAGGAGGACTGCATGATCCCTAATGTCAGTAGCTTGCATCAATTACTTTTTTGTTGTTGAAAAGCCCTTGAAAAAGAATTCTAGCATCAAAATTAGCATAATAGTAGACTAGTATTTTGCTGCAGAAGATTTGCAATTGATGAGAAACATTTGCCATCTAAATTAGTTTACTTTTTTGTTTTTTTGATCATTTAAGCTTTTTTTAAACGTTTCAATCCAAGCTGGATGTGTGTTTTTGTTGCATTGTTTAGAAAACATGTCAGCAATATTTAGAGTAGGTTTAAGAATCTGTCTGTTGTGTTAACTTTGAGCATTTTACATTTGTAGGGCAATTTTTAAAATACAGCGATGCAAACAGACATAAGAAAAGATATTGTAAGAATTGGTAAAATACCCGTCAGATTGCTTCAAGAGGTAGTTGATGGGCAGACTGAAGCAGCCCATCGGTTTGATTGGCAGGAAAAGGTCTGCGACGGGCAGCTGGAAACACTGACTGTCACTAACAAAAGCAAATGAGTGTGCCTCTAGACTATGCCTGTTAAAGGCACATGCAATGAAATGAGTCAGTGCTTTGGCAGTGCATTCTTGTTAACAAAGCAAGTAACCAATAGGTTAATTCAATCCCCCCTTTCATTCTTTCTGGAGGGGAGAATTTGTTTATTTCATTTACATCCATGATTCTGATTGTCTGTGCCTCGTGTGTTCGCTGAAATGAAGGCATAAAGGACAGTTATTTTTGTATATCAATTAGTTTTTTACGTGCTTTCTTTAGTCTAGATACGTCAGTCTGGTCTTATGTAAGTTTGCACACTCTCCTATCTTTTCAGTAAAAATGCTTTAATTCACACTGATATTATACCTGTAGTTTTCAGCTGTGCAAAGAACTATGGTGCGAAATATTTGAAATTATAAAGCAAAAATATGAATGTTCAAAAATAATAAACTATTTCGACAACTTTTGAAAACAAATTGTTGTAAACAATTCTTTCACATTCTGCTTAAAAAAATGTTGCTGAGTGAAAATAATGTGCTTTTTATTTTTTTAGTTTTACACATAAGCTTATTTATTCTCCATAACTACATGTATGTGTATTGCTTTAAGAATGGACAGCTGTCACACGAATGACAATGTTTTCAGTTGCAACTGGTAAAACATTTAGTGACCAGTCACTGTGACATGCAGCAGTTTTTCCTAGCGGAAACATTGATAGTGAAACATGTTGAATTTAATGTTATATCCTTTTACAGCAGCAACAGTTAAACATTCAATATCTAAATTCCTTTAAAGAATTAATGAAAAAACTTTTTTTTTCTAGCGAAAAATAGTAAGATAAATGTGACCATAAGAATTCTGATATTTTTTGGAATATATAGTTTTCTGAAAAGTAATTCTGATATCAAAAGTCATGTAAACAGTTTTCTGAAAAGATACTGGAATACTGGGAATAGGATATCCCAAAAGTATCCCGAAAACTAACATAATTTCTGTCATGTAAATGCACTTCTCATGAAATCCATTCTCATAGTTTATTGCACGCTTTGACAACATTCCTGTGCACGTGATTATTAAATCAGAAAATGACAGTTTTGTTTTGTCAGTGTATCTCCATAGATCAAAAAATTGGAGACTTTGCTAATACTGGTACATAGTTACTGAACCCATGCTAGATTGACACTTGCATCCCAATTGAGGCTTTGCAGTCACGTGACCTCAGCAGGCTACACCGCAATACTGGCGGTCAAAACTACCATGGAGGCTAATGCAAAAACAGTATCTTCCACAGCAAAATGTATTGTATCAGCAACCACAGAACACACTTATCACCACTAGTCACAGGAATTAGGGGGATATGATGCTTGCCAGACATTTTTAAACTTTGCATTTTACTACTTGATTTGCTTTGTAAACACCATTCTAGTCTATTTTTTTCCTTTTAAGAAACCATTACTTCCATGTTACCAATTAAGAAAATATATCGTAAAAAGTGTTTTATAGGTCGCTCTGGCGTAAAAGTCGCACCCCGCCCTTTGCTTCGTCTCGTCACGTACTGTTTTCATTACGATTTACCATGTTTTTCGGCAAGTTCAACAATGCGCAATTTCATAGCTGTTTTTTTTGTTTTTTGTCTGACTGTCCTACTTTATCCAGTTTCAAAGTCACCTGCATTATTATAGCATTGCAGTTACAAAGAGCAGAAGACTTGATAAATTTACTCAGCTTTCTAACTAACTGTTTGTTACAGATCCCTGGCGTGGGTTCAGTCAGTGTTGACAAATCAATGGCTTGAGAGGGTGGGAATAAGGAAATTCATAGATTGACAGCAATTGAATTAACTGTGAGGCAGTATAGCTATGATGTTTTCATATTCCAAAGATTGGTAACTTTAACCACAATTTTTTTTCTCCAAGTACACACATGTCTGGGTCGAGATGAGGTCAGTCAAGAGTCTGAAAGCTTGTGTGTAATATTCAAAATGACTAAAGGTAGTGATTAGTGGTGTAATCGGCAGCCTAATTTCTTATTCGATTATTGTTTTAAAAAAGATCCAATGAATAAAAACATTGCTGTGTATAATAGTTAAACAAAAAGGCACGACTTGCATTCAAATTAGAACACTTCCAAATATTAAAAAAAAAGAAATACAAAGGACTACTTTGCAATTAAATTTGAAAATGGCTACCGTTTTTTTTTCATTATTATTATTCTAGTGGTGTATGAATGTAAAAAAACTAAAAAAAAAACTAGGATATCCATTATCCAGATACACGTCACTCGTGTTTTACCACCCTTGAATTAGGAATAAAATCAATCCCACATATATTTAAGTGAGCGCCCGTCGATGCACGCTCTACCGTGTGATAGATGACCGCGACTGGAGTTGTGCGTTCCGAGCCGAAGGCGAAGGCTCTAACGAAAGTCAAGGGCATCTACCAGATGGTAGAGCACTATCGATATTAGAAAACAGTGTATTTATTTATTTATTTGTTTAAAAAAAAACAAAAAAAAAAAACAAAAAACAAAAAAACTTTAAAACCGCTATTTAACTTGAACTTCTGATATTTTGCCAGTTAACATTCCGCTGAGGATAACAGTTCCTAACACAATTATAATAGAAAATGAACAAACATACACGCAGAGAAAATATTATTATTATTATTATTATTATTATTAATATTATTATTATTATTATTATTGCTAACATATTTAATTATTGGTATCTTACTCTTTCTTACTATGATTTATCTGGACATGTACAATTGTTGAATAGTCCGTGTTGTATTGAGTCTGACATGAAACTTGTTGGATTGGCTAATGCTAAAAGAACTGAAACAAGGTTCAGAGTTTGACTGGCTGTTTTTGAGGGAGGGTGTTGTTTGGATCCAGCCGATGACAGAACTGTGGATCAATCGTGTCTTCCCTGTTGATTTGCTGTCCAGTAGCTGCGAATTGAGCCTTCATTACGGTGTCTTGTCACAGACATGATTTCCCTTGTCTGTAGACCAGCGTCAGAAAGTATGTTTAGGTAGTTTTTATGTTATCAGATTAGTTGTTGATTAGAATGTTAAGGGAAAAAAAGGTGTCGCGCGGATTGATTTAAAAATATAATTCAGTTAAGCACTTCAACGTTCCAGCAGGCAATATTTGATTACATGATTTAAGGCATTTTAGAAGCGACACCGAGAGACGCTCTGATCTGCAGCACTATACTCTTGTGTGTTTTTGGGGCTCAAATATCTTACATTTACTGACAATTAACAAGAGACTATTCGGTGGTAGTTGGGCAGTCAGAGGAGTACTGTACCAGCGAATCAGTAGTGTGTATTAGTTCCTATGGGGCGGGAGAAGAAGGGGAGAGAACATTAGGTTATTAACGTAACCCTAGTTCCCTGAAAAGAAAATAACAACCATTACCGAATGGGAAGAGCCTCTCTGACCGTCAATCATTGAGCAGATATATAAAAAGCTGCCCTATAAGGGCTCTGCTGTGAGAGGGAAGTCCCTCCTACCTCCTGTTGAAGAGGGACGTCCTCACAGTAGCACATTGCCATTTTATTTCGAAAACAGAGGTCGCGACCTCAAAGGGTAATGGTTGTCATTCTCTTTTCAGAGAACCAGGGTTATGGTAATAACCTAACGTTCCCTTTCAATTCGAATGTCAGCCATTACTGAATGGGAAAGCTGTACCAAAGCTGTCGTGGCTCCAGATTACCGATAGTACAATTCCCCGGCGATAGCCTCCGAACCCACATGATGCCTAAGGGCATGCTGTATGCAACACTCTAGAGCCCAGACAGGGTCTCGTTCGGTTTGCAACATCAAGGCGGTAAAATCGCAAAAATATCTGACTACCTGTCCATGTAGCAGCATTACATAACTCATCCAAGGAGGTGCCATGAAGGAAAGCCCACAAAGTTGCCTGGCCCCTGGTAGAATGGGCCGTAATGTCCCTCGGTAACGGGGAGTCTGTCTGTTCATACGCCAAGCGTATCGCATCTGTCACCCAGTGCGCTAGATGTTGTTTCGACAGGGCCTGACCTCTAGAGCAGGAATCATAGCACAGAAATAGCTGGTTGGACTGTCTCCAGGACGCCGTCCTATCCAAATAACAGTGCAGAGCCCGAATTGGGCATAGCATGCGTTGTCTACGGTCCTCTTCTGACTCATGCAGAGGAGGTATGAAAGTTTCCAAAACCACTGATTGGTTTAATATGAAATGAGGATACCACCTTTGTTCTTAATGTTACCTGCGAGTCATTCTCAGTGAAAGCCATACATGTGTCATCGATTGACAGTGCGTGGAGCTTACTTACTCGTCTGGCAGACATAATGGCTATTAAAAACGCCACCTTCAATGAAACAGGGCACAGTTCTGCTGATGCCATGGGCTCAAATGGGGGACCCATAAGGGCCCGCAGTACCAGTTCTAGATCCCACCTGGGACTATACTTTTCACGGGAGGGCGAAGCCTCTGAGCCCCTTTAAAAAATTACACTGCCAGGAAATGTGCCCCAGGGGACACAGAGTCAATTTTTCAGTACCGTGTGACTATAATGACGGTCCATATGGAAGTTCACCTGCGACTAAAGGGACGCAGTTTGTTCACAAGATTCAATTCTACATCTCAATCTTCAGCAAGGCACCAGTCTTGGAAAACTTTCCATTTATCTGAGTACTGGGCTCTAGTGCTCGGCGCTCTAGCAGACTGTAGTCTTTCTACTACTGCATCTAGCAAACCTTGTCTGAATAGACGGCTCCGTTCAACGGCAAGACCCAGAGTTGGAGCAGGGCTGGGTTCAGGTGCCATAATAGCCCCTCCGTTTGGCTCAGGAGATCCTTGCGCAGCGGGAGCTGATCTGACATGTCGGAGAGGAGAGAAGACTAGGGGCGTCTCAGCCTCATGGTAGCGGAGGAAACGCATACAATAGCTCCTGTGGCCAGGGGTGAGCTAGCATGTTTACTCCAAGGGGGCCCGGTCTCTCTCCATGGAGAACCACAGGCGTCAATGAGTGGACTAGGCTGTGGAAAAGAGGTCGACTCATGCAGGTCAAAACCTCTCCCAAATCTGTTTCACCATTTGAGGATGCAGCCTCCACTCCGAGCTGTCTGGATCTCTTCTGGACAGGAGGTCTTCTGCCTTGTTGTCCACATCGGGGAGATGAACTGACCTGATGGAAGCAAGTTTCCGTGCGTCCAGGACAGGAGTCTGTGCGCTATGTGGTGAAGGCCCGGCGAGCGCACGCCGCCTTGGTGGTTTATGTAGGCTACCACTGTGGTATTGTCCGTCCGGACCAGCACATGTTTGTGCGCTAATTGCTGGCGAAAATGGGATAACGCCAGGCTCACTGCTTGCAACTCTTGTGCATTTATGTGCACTTCCTGCCAATGTCCCTTCCACTGACCTCTTATTCCTCTCCCGTTCCAGACCGCTCCCCAGCCCAGGCTGGAGGCATCTGTAGTGATCACTTCCCTTTCTGTGGAGGTGTTGGATCCAGGGGAGATCCTGTGGCTGCAGCAGCACGCTGCATTAGCACCCGGAACTCCTATCTCTGTGAAACATGTGGCAAGGTGTTCCCCACTGTGGCCTGCCCGATGGAGGTGGATAGGTCTGAGACGTCCAACCTTGACGTCGTGAAGGAGAGCTCACCTGGGCTAGTGGGTCTAGGCAGAGGGGGTGGGGAACGAGACTGTGGGGGCTGGGGCTGCATGGGGGAGTGATGCCTGCGTGGTGACCTCCTGTCCCCTAGGGAAAGGGAGCGATGCCAGTGCGGCGATTGCCTGTCCCCTGGTAAGCGTCGCCTTGAGCGGTACCGCCTCGCCGGTGACCATCTCGCCTCCCCTGAGAGGTGTCTGCGCCTCTGTACCGGAAGTGGGGAAGGGGAGGGTGACCCAGTTGTGTGGGAGAGTTATCTGGTCACTGTAGCAGGGCAAGTCCTAGAGGACCTCTGCGGAGGGCCTTGGACCACTGACCTCATTCTCCCTTGACTCGGGGAGACTCTGCTGGGGATAGGGCTGCTCTCCGGCGCTTAGTTCTTCTCGAGAACTTCCTACACGGAGAGCAGTCTGGCTCACCTGCCAGTGCTTTGGCCGCAGCTGGAATGGTCTGGCCCTGAGCATCTGGCGCAGGACCGGTGCTTGTCCTGCCTGGGCAGCTTCGCCGTGCACTGGTCACACTGGTGGAAGCCAGCTGAGGACCCAGTCGACTGTACCGACATGGCTTGCAGGTGAAGCTGCTACACTCGGTGCCGATAATAGCACGGTCATTGCTGGGCTGTAGACCCACGCTCGGTGTCGGATCGGCATCGAGAAGAGTCTGCCGAGTTGGTCTCATGGTAAGAAGGACCCAGCTTGAAGACCATTTGTCACGGTTAAGCGATTACAGGTAGACCTATTGGGGGCTCGTTAGGGACGCTTAGGCCCTGGCGTCAGACCGGTGCTGAATAGACGGTTCCGTGCTGGGCATCGGCACGACGAAGCGACCTGCTGTCAGGGCACGTGCCACCTGGTGCTAGTCAATCAGCGTCCGATCCAGTGTAACGACCCGGCCCAGAAGATGCCGAAATTCCTACGTGCTCGAATATGGAAGGCGCGAGAATTTGGATACAATACCTCCTGTGGCTTTGTGGGACCTCTCAAGGCTCACATCATTGGTCGCTCCAAAAGTCTGCCCCGGTTTAATGGGGGCATCCAGCAGCACCACCTTCTTGGCGTCAGTGCCGGGACTGCTAGGCGTCCGCCTGTCACGGCCCGAGGTACCATCGTGCTCCAGTTAGTCGCGGGCTGACATCACGAAGTCACGGTTCCGACATTGGCTGGGTAAAGTGACCACGGCTTAGTCACAGCTTGTCTTCGCGACAGTCACGGCCTCAAAAGCCACGGCTGCACAGCGCTCACAGCCACGGTCACGACATCTTCTCCAAGTTACGGCCCTGCCTACCGAAAAGAGCGCTGTCAGTGCCGAGAGCCAATGTCGGTGCCGACGTGGACCTGTTCCCGGGCTGTAGGTTCACCGGTGCCGATGGTAGGCACGGTCGGGACAGTGCCGAGCTGTAGGTGGCCAAGGCCGAAGATGTTTACCGGTCGTGCAATTGTGGTATTAACCCCGGCTTGGAGCGGGCACACTATCAGCCGCCCTAGTGGAAGGTTTCGAGGTGGCTTGGCATCAGCCCCCAACAACCTTTGAATACTTTGCCCGCTAGCCGAGGGCGACCCCATCTTGAATAGGGACAGTTGGTCGCCAACGACGAATCCTGGTTTGGACAGTGAGACAAGCATTGCTCAAGAGTTCAGTTGGGATCCCCTGGAAACACTGTGGACTGAGATGGAGGAAAGGCTCTTTTGTGACGTATTGACGAGCCAGCTAACTTCGCCACATGACCTGTTTGTCTCAGTCGCGCCTCTCCGCGTGTCATTTGACTGGTGTGCAAAACTAACCAATCGCGGCTCAAGATACTTATGGCTCCCAATACCCCACAACCTGATTGTCCCGCGATCGGTCCATTCACTGTAAATGGCAGGAAGCCAGTGTGCCGAGTCAATCGGGTCCGGGTAGGCACTGTTTTTCTCAACCTCGCAGTTGGCGGGAAATACCGCGGTCAATGCCGGGGTATGCAGCTGATTCAGTCGCCGTGGTCCCGAGGGCAAGCGCAGCTGCGCCAGGAAAGTCTGAGGCTTAACAAGGGGCGCTAGGCCAGAGCTGTTTTCTTTTTTTTTTTGGTCGCTGTGACCGATTAAGTCGGCGTAGAGGACGACACCGCGAACCCAAGGAGTCTCCTTACACCACCACAACTGCTCCTCACACGGAATATCAACTATACAAGGCCTTGTGCAGTGAAAAAAAGAGTAATGGCAGTCGCCAATCTCATAAGAGGGGTCGAAACCAGCTCTGGTCAGTAAACTGACGTGAGAATTAGGCGAGAACACTCTTAGTAACACTCGAAAGCGCGATTTTACCATGGAATTTTATGAATTTGAGGGTAAAACCCAACAAACCAGCCAATTTCGGTACAAGAAAGTAACACAATCTGACCTGTCTCAGTGAAGTGAGAGAGAAAATGGCGATGTGCTACTGTGAATATTTCCCTCCTCAACGGGAGGTGGGAGGGACTTCCCCCTCACAGCAGGGCCCTGATAGGGCACCTTTCTTATATATGCTCAGTGATTGATGGTCATAGAGGCTCTTCCCTTTTGGTAATGGTTGTCATTCGAATTGAAAGGTAACAAATATTAGAGGACACTTTTATTATATACCTTCAGTTCTACAATTAACTGGAATGTGTTTGTTATTTGTTTTATGAAAACTGCATAGAAGGAGGCATCATTTTCAGTTGTTGTTTTTTGTTCTTGCCTGTATTTGAATTGATTCTTGTTTAAACGTCATAGAAAAAAAAAACAAAAAAAACAAAAAAAAACTACCGACGTTTATCTGTTTTTACTCTGCCTACTTAACAATCTGGTTGCTGTGTCATGGTGACGAACAGAATAAAAATACTTAAATTCAGGTGTTAATAAGATAAGGCAACTGTTTTAAACAACACTATTTTTGTAAATGCTAAGTTTTACCAGGGTCACACTTTTATTTTATTTTTTCATAGGCAAGTTAGCATGCTTGGCTTTAAATTGTTGCAGTTTAGCAAATTAAAACAGTCTCCGCTTTCTTGATTTTTATCGTCAAGTAAGGGCTGGAGATCAGGTCTATCTTATTGTGCAGCTGTGGCGGAGTGTTCCGCCCCTTTGTTTATGTTATTATTTGTATTATTATTAAATTGTGGGGCCACCCCGCTTGATAATATATATATATTATATATATATATATATATATACATATACATATATAATACACACACACACACACACACACACACAATGTATACATACAATGAATTTTTAAAAAATGATACTCACGGTATTTTTTTATTTATTTTACTACTTATATAATATATTATCTTTTGTAAAAGCCATTTATAGTTTGGTTTCGATGTATTTGTTTAAGAGATCACATGACTTTAAAAATGACCAAAGTACACTTTTGTCGGTTGGACTTGCATTGAGCGCAGCTGCGTCCGTGCCGCCCCTCTGACCATATTAGGAAGCGCTGTTTTTAAGATGACAGTTTAAACCTCTAAAACATCAACACTACAGTTTAATGCAGTTGTTTAACTAGTATTATATTTGTTTTATTTTAAATGTTATTATTTCTGTACAAATGCATTACGAATTTTAATAAAGAAAGCTTGAAGTAGGTTGGGCTTGTAAAAAAAAAAAAAAAAAAATCAAAGATGGCTGCTGTCAGAAAGAGAAACTAAATTTTGTAGGCAAAAAAGCCTTTTTACATGTTTAAAAATATTTTTGGTTTGTTTTTATTTCGTATATGTTTAAGTTAGAAGAAACCGAATTACAAAAGTTGTTTTTTATTGTTGAAATTTAAAATTTGTTTGACCACCCTACCACAATCTAGTTTTGAGCCTTTTAGTTAATAGTATTTTTATTTATTACTGGATGGAAATATATCCGTGAATAACATTTCAGTTTGAAACTTAAACAATTTACCGCTAGCCCCTCACATAGACATGTAAAAATACAGCACTGTTTACTCTACCTTTACAAGAAAAGAGCGCCATCGTTGCCATAACCAGTGGTGTACTCGTCGGAACGGTGCAGAAAAACGTTCCGGTACTTTTTTTATTTTTTATATAGGTAGACACTTGTCGTAAGAATTAACTAAGAACATTTAAAAAAAAATTATTTCTGAAAATGCTTATAAGGAAACGACGGCTCTAATTTCAGTGGCTGGGCCTCAATGAAGCGATCTCTTTTGTTTTTTCCATTGTATAAGCCCTAGGAACACATAAATTAGTGTCCGATTCAGAGACCCAGGAATTGGATTGAACGACTGCCCCATATTATATATATATATATATATATATATATATATATATATATATATATATATATATATATATATATATATATATTACACAAAAACCATAAATAAGTGCTACACATTTATTTAAAATAAAAAAAAAAAACACTGGTAGGTAATGTTACCCACAACTTGGAATACCAGAACCGCTGTTTATTTATTTACTTATTTATTTTAGCAAATATTCAGAATGTAGTGAACAATTAATTTGTTCAAAAGTGTTGGCAAGTAGTCTTTAAAATGTACTGATACAGTTAAATTGGTGATGAGTAAAAATACTGAGCGTTAGTGTAATACGTAATTGTATTGGATGCAAAGCTCCAGAAAAAAAGACTGGGACGGGAGACGGACGTGATATATTACGACTACAGCGTGGTGATTGATGTGCGCTGTAGATGACACAATTAAAATAAATAAATAAATAAAAACATCGACGATAAAAATAGAAAAAAAAATAACCAAACCACCAAAGACAACATTAATCCGCTAGATGCTTTCAAAACAGGCCAAATTTGGGTGGAATAACGGCACTCAGCACTGGATGAGTAGCCGCAAGGTCGCAAGCGAGACGCACGCATTATCTATCAAAACAAATGTTTCTTCAAGTTCAATATACAAATAATAGTTCTGGTACTTTTAAGATTTAGGACTACGCCAATGGCCATAACCAACTATTTACTTTAATGACGCTTCAACCTTTGTCATCTGATCTGAGACTGAGAGACAGGATTAAAAAAAATACCGTGATGAGTGACCGGAATGATCTCCCTGCGAAATAAAACCCACGTTGATTTAAATAAGCTATGAAATAGTTTTAAAAATATTTTTAATAAAACAAAAATGTTTCCAAATGGTTCAACGTGTATTGGCACATTGCAATAACACAAAATTTAATTTACTAAAGCATATGTTGTTCAACAACGTCTTGCACGACTTGACAGTTGTAAAGTTACAAAAAAAATATATTATTGTACACCGTTTTTTTTTTTTTTTTTTTTTTTTTTTTTAAATCTCAGTATAATCTCTAGAACACGTTTGACAGACAAAGCACAAAAATCTACGACAGTTTGCTGTTACTATATATAACAGGTTTACTACATAACTTTACTCCATGAAGAATGATGCGAATGTGTTGTTGCTTACGGGGATGTTTGCATTCAGCAGCTGTGTGCGTTTAGTGTGTGCGCCACCAGTAATTTAGGGAGTTGAGAGCTGCGGCTGAGTTAATAAAACGTGTTCTTATAATTAAATACATGTGCAACAGACGTTCAATACCGGATTTGTGTCTTATTTAAAGAAGAACTGCAGACATTAGAGGGATGTATTAAAATGGATGTGCGGATTTAGGATTCTGAACCCGAATCCTGGATTCGGTAGGACCTATATAATATTCTATAATTATATATATATATATATATATATATATATATATATATATATATATATGGATATATTAAGACTTACCGGTAAGTATATTAATTATTTAATGAAAAAACCGAACGCCTCACCATATTACTGAATATGACATACACTAAATTTATCAACGAAAACACACCGAACGCCTCACCTTGCTATTTACTGAACTTCTGCCAGACAAGCAGTGGGTGTGCTGTTCTTTTCCTGCTCGTGTAAACTAGCATCTGATTTGCTGGTCCCATCCTACCAGCGAATTAGTTTTGAAAATGCTTTGTAAGTACGCCCCTCTGTGTGTTTGATTTGAACAAAAAGCGCGTCGCCTTGGATCCAGAGCAGGATGATAGGCTTGTTTTGTAAATGTTTTTTTTTTTTTCTTTTTTTTACTGTGTATTTTTTAAACTGGGCTGCGTGCTCCGTGTTTCCTGATTGATGGCAACATCTACTCAATATAAGTAGTCAGTGCCGCCCACAGCTGATAAAACTAATGATGTGCATTTGAGAAGATTTTTAGAATCAGGTAAGAACCGGGTTTCAGAATTTATGTGGCCGGTACAATCATTGATTCGATTTTGTGTGCCGAATTAATCGATTGGCTATTTGGAGGAGTAACTAACAGCCCTACTATGTATCACCATCAGTCGGTACTTGAGTACCAGCGGTGTAAATCGTTTAGAGTTTAATCGTTAGTAAAGTGCCAAAGTTTTTAATTTTGCTTAATCGTTTAAACTTTGTTAAAAATGTGAAGGTCAAACATTAAGAAGCGGCTGACTGCAAATAACGGGTATTCCTTTTTTTCTTTCGTTTTTTTAACTTCCTACCTTTGTCACGTGGCATGATTGTCATTGGATATTTGCCTCCCAGTGTCTTGCATGCTTTAGGTCATGTGACTAGTCTTCTGCAATTGAAGCTTGATCTAGCATGGAGGAGGTGGGGCCCAGACATGCTGGGAAATGCGATAAAATTAGTGCTGAAAACAACACGGTTGATTATTGAGAGGATCGCAAATGGCACGCAACCAATTTCAATTGTGGTGGATACCGGATTCAACTTTAATGTCTTTTGTTGAGCCAGATTACAGAAGGCTGTGTTCATCTTTTTTTTATTTGTTTTTTTTCCTTGCTGTTCTGCGACTGAGATGAGCGATGTTAATATGTTTTTTATGTTTGTTTTGTTTTTTATAACAGAAATTGCTTCCATTTTATGTTTATTTATAGAAATCTATTTATTTTAAAATGCTCAGAGCTCTTGCAGCCAACGCACTTCCCCCAAGATGGTCGACTTTTGGTTTTCTCCTGCTGTTGAGAGCACACTGAGAGAGGCGTATACAACCCCCCAGTCCCAATTAGTTTGGTTAATTGACTCTATTGTACATTCCTTCAATCTTTATCCGCTGATGCCCGAGTCGATCAAACAGTTGGCCAAGAGATTTTTGCAGCGTTGTTTAATTGTTATGCACAGTTTAGGCATTTTAGAAACAAACCTCTTCTCCTATAACAATTTTAATTCCCAAATGACTTGCTCCAAATTATACATCTGCGCAAGTGCTAGTCTCAGAGTTTGCGTTTCCCTTCAGACCGTGTCTATGTTAACGGCTGAGCATTGACAACTACGATTTCAAGTATATTTCAAATTAGTTTTGGTATAATCCTCCTAATTTAGAAATGTCGTTCAATGTTTGCTTTATAATGGTTTGTTTTATATTTTATTTCATATTTTTGAAAAACACAGGTCTCTAGTTATGAGATATTCGGTGGGTTATCCCTTTAAGAAGAAATTCATGCTCAACCTTCTCATTTCCAGCCGGCTGGTTAAATTGCTGTCTATTTTGCCAGATGAGCTGGCTAAAATAGTTACGTCAAAAAGAAAAGAAAAAAAATCTTTTTTTACAGTGTGCTTCAGTGAATAGTATTCAAAATGTTTATTTTGTTACAGTAAAATAGCGGCAATTTCCACAATTCATTACGTATGTAAGTCAAGTAAAAAATTCCTTCTCTGAGGGCATTTTGTTTCTGTCCTTATGTTTCCATGGACACAGTGAATGGACCAATCAGTTTCGATCTTAAAGGCGGTAATAAAGGCCGAACTGTGCAATCATATACCTGAATCAGTAACCGTAGAGCAGAGTTATGACATTGTGTGTGTGTGTGTGTGTGTGTGTGTGTCTATATATATATATATATATATATATATATATATAACATATATTATTCTATTTTCTATGTAAGATCATCTTCTTTACTCGAATTGTATGAAATAGCCAGTATATGTTATAGCATTGTTAAATGTCTTATGCATTGACTTAAAAGATCGATGTGAAACCTACCATGTACAATTAATTAGGGAAACAATATTCGCATTGCACAATTAATGACTGAATGTGACTGATTTTATTTTTAAGTGCTTTGTTTTGCTGATTCAGTCTTTATTAAACAAAAAATATCACTATATAAGCAACAAGATGTACTGGTCAGATCTTTTTCTGCATAATCAGTTGCCGTAATACTGTGGTCAACAAATATTATTGATAGTTTACAAACAAAATGCAGATAAAAAGTACACGCACAACACACACAAACACCCACATACAAATATGTACAAGCCCATACTGTATCTATGTTTAAATAGGCACAGTATTTAAGTTCCTTATTTTTAGAAGACTGTCTAAATTCCCTTTTTAAGAAGTTCAAGTCAAGTGGAAATGTATGTTCAAACATATGTACAGTACAAATCTCTTCCTCCTCTTCCTAAAACAGCCATATTTTATTTGTATATTAGGCAAGAGCAACAGTGGTGGGAGGGAGGGTATTTTTGCGGTAAATATAATACTTGCTGTAATAATGGTGTGGAACTGTCTACTGTGCATCAAAAAAATAAAATTAAAATAAAAAGCGATGCGAAGCGCTGGTGTGTCCAGGCCTTTAGGGTGCTGAAAAGCATGGTGCAAACAAATGCACAGCATAACAATGTAGGCATTAATAAATGGGTTAACTCTGCGTTTGCTTTCACTATGAAACTTTTTACTCCTACGCACTCACCAGCTGTATATTTGGCTCATCGATCTGCCTCTCGTGGCGACACATTCTGGCAAAATTGAGCTACGACATTGAACGTTTTAAATAGTGTATACAGTCTATGTTAATAAACCATTTGTATGTGTAATTTGTACATCAAATTGATTTTCCGTTTCAACATTACTCTTTTCCATTTGAAGTAGTTTACATAATTTTCCATTTCATATACAGTGGTTTGCAGAAATATTCACCCCCTACAATAATGTCACATTTTTATGAATTACAAATAATGCGTGCACAGTTTTTCAAACAAACTTTATTTTATTCAACGCTGTAGTGGTTAAATAAAAAGTCTGTACTTGGTAGCAGCAGTTACTGCTTTGAGTCTTTCTGGATAGGTCTCTACTAGCTTTGCACAGTAGGATGGTGACATTTTTGCCCATTCTTCACGGGAAAATTGCTCCAGTTCTGATAAGTTTGTTGGGGATCGTCGATGGACTGCAATCTTCAAGTCTCGACATGTCAGGACTTTGACTGGGCCACGGAAGAACATTAATCTCTTCTTGTTCAACCACTCCAGTGTGGCTTTGGCTTTGTGCTTCGGGTCATTGTCCTGCTGAAATGTGAATTTCCTCCCCAGTTTCAGAGTCTTATCTGACTCAAATGGGTTTTCCTCAAGGATTTGCCTGTACTCTGCTCCATCCATTCTCCCCTCTATCCTGACAAGCTTGCCAGTTCCTGCTGAAGAGAAGCATCCCCATAACATGATGCTGCCGCCACCATGCTTGATAGTTGGGATGGTGCTGACTGGGTGATGTGCAGCGTTGGGCTTGCACCAGACGTAATACTTGGAATTTAGACCAAAAAGTTCAATTTTTGTCTCGTCTGACCACAAAACCTTTTTCCACATGTCTGCAGTATCATCTACATGCTTTTTTGCAAACTCCACATGTGCATTCAGATGAGGCTTTTTGTAATGGCTTCTTTCTTTCCACCCGTCTATACAGGCCAGCTTTGTGTAGGGATCGGCTTATTGTTGATGTATGAACACCGACTCCCATCTCAGACACAGAACTTTGCAGATCTCTTAAGATCATTGTTGGCTTCAGAGTGACATCCCGAACCAGTTTTCTGCTTTCCTGGCTGCTCAGTTTGGGAGGGCGACCTGATCTGAGTAGTTTCTCGGTGGTATGATGCATCTTCCACTTCTTAATGGTGGACTTCACTGCAGTGAGATGGATAATCAGCACCTTTGAAATTTTCTTGTACCCTTCTCCTGCTCTGTGCCTCTCTACCACTTTATCCATCTTGTTTCAAAAGCTCCTTGGTCTTCATGGTTGCTTTGTTGGATCACTATGTGAGTTGTAGCTTGAAAGTCTTTATACACCTGAGGGAAATTATCTACAAGTTAAACCACTTTGAGTACACACAGGCTGAAACCATTTCACCTTTCAAACAAATAATTTGCCCCTGAGCTGATATAGGCCTGCAGTAGCAAAAGGGTTGAATACTTATGCAACTAAGATCTTTTCTTCTCTGTAAATCTTACTTATTTATATTCTATATGCATTTTTTTACATTATCAATGTGGAGTAGTTTGTGTGGATTCTACATGTAAAGTCTTATTTGAAAGCGTTGTGGAGTACGCTCAGATGCCAACAAATGTGAAAACTTTTCAGGGGTGAATACTTTTGCAAACCATTGTATATTAGAAAACCATTCAGTACCGTCAGCCAATCAGATTCCAGCTCTAGTGGGCTCTACTAGACGGTAGATGCCCGTTGGAACATCTCAGCAACTGTGAATCAAATTTAAAATCTGTCTGCATGTATACTGGATTTTTTAAAATTGCATTCCTGCTTACAGCTAAACTGACAACATGACAAACTACCTGAACTCTGTCTATTTATGTAAATTTTGATTTATTTGGGCATGCACCTGTACCGGAGTGGGTACATTTGCCATCCTCGCCTACAATACCGGTCCAGCTACTAGTGTTAAAAACCTGCTACAAGACCCTAGTACTTCAAGTAATAACACAGCAAGGCATATAAACATATTGGAGAATGAGCTTAAACCTAAAACTGCAAAGAACTTGGCACAAACCAAATGTTCAGTATCTGTTTTTAAGAATTCGTAAGCTGAAAAGTATTTTGATACTGAATTTGAAACTGACGCTGGTCTGGAGATGAGAGAAATCGTGTCTAACTTAACAGTTCAATTTGCAGCTATTGGACATCAAATGTTCAGTAAAAACACAGTTGGTCTACAATACTGTCCTCTGCTGGATCCTCCAAACAAGACTCAAAACCAACCAATCAAGCAGTGAATCCTGTTCCTGCAATACCGCACCTGCCAATCTACTCCCTGTCAACTCAAATGACGGCCCAATAACAAGCATTTTCAGACTATTGTACACCGACTGTTCAGTAATTGCTGCATTCATTTGTCAGGCAATGTTCAGGTTATAAATAGGGGTTTAAAACTGTAGCAAGTAATACAAAATAAAAACTAATTGTTTTTCTCTTTATATGTATGTCATCCTTGTTTTGTTATTTAAAAAAATGTTCGGGACTATTTTATTAGAACGTCTTTATTCGGCAGAAAGGTAACCAACAAGGCAATACAAGTTCAAGGTAAAGCTAGGTTTTAAGGTGTGTGTGTTTTTTTTAAGAAAGCTAAATATAAAGTAGAAATAATTTTCTAGCGATAGTGCCCTCTTGGTGATGGCTCTACCATGTGATAGTTGACCTTTCATGTTCGTGCCCTCGCCTTCAGCTCGGGACACATAACTGCAGTCGCGGTCAGCTATCACACAGTAGAGCCATCTTCATAGCAGAATGCTAACTGATATAATTTTGAATGTAGGTTATATTGCAAGTGAGGAGTTGAGAAAAACGAGAACATAGAATATTCTGGATGAAGTTAGGCAGGTCGTTGTGTACAAATGCAAAGATGGATGAGACCAGAGCATGAAATTTGAACTTGGAAAACTATTTAGGGAATTTAACAGCTCTATAGACTATAGACATGCCTGTAATGAATGAGCCAAGGGAGTGTAAAGCTGTAAATACATATCTTGATGTCAATTTCCAACAGCATGGACTACAGCATGAATTTCTCTACAGAAGACTCATCCATTACATTATAATTCTGTTATACTCTAATTGGGACAACTAGTATAAATGTTATATTGTACCTATTCATCCCAGCTGGATATGTTGCTCATCACATGAAGTCAAAGAGCAAACTGTTTACCATTTTACTATTTCAATAAATCCACTGCAGTTTTTGAAGTTGGGATGAAATCATTAAAACTGTTCCATTTCAGAGGTGCAATTTGAACTTTACAAAAATACACAATCAGACCCAAACAATTTTATTTTCCAAACCAGTGGGTTTACTGGTACAGTAAAGAATCTACCAGGAAGTATAATTAAACAATCTTAATTGTGAGGGACTGCCATCATAACGTAACCCTTCTTAGAAAGCACACTCGGCTGGCTCATTTTTCAATCTACTTGAAGGTGACAAGAAGGGCTCCTGTTTACTATTCAGCTCCCTGCCTCTCAAGCACTTGTTAAATTACCTGATCATCCTACCTTATTCATTTATTAGTTCTCAAGTCCATTGAGATTTTCAAATTAGGTTAGAGATTACAAATTTTCCACCAACTGAGTATATGCACATTTTGCAAATCTGAGATTGCAATGTTAGGATATTTCCCTTTATTGAAGACATAATTAAATTTTAATTATTATTTGTATTCTCTAGAGGACAGAAGAGTCAATTGAGATGTTTTCTAATGCCTACAAAACAGAAAATAACATGTTTTAAGGTGTCAGACAATGCTATCATTAAGCCAGGTAATGTATACATTTATTGGAATAAGAATTAGGAACAGCCTGACATTTTTACAGATTTCTTTTGTTTGTTTGTCTTAAATTCTTGATTTTTTGATAAGGTGTTTATTTAAGTGATTTACACCTTTGCAGCAGAATAAAATAAAATGAAACAAAAATTGCCTTACAAAAAAAAAAAGAAGCTTTACTGATGGGATTAACCCGTCAATTTATTCAGCGCTTGTCAGGCATGTCAGGTCCAATTTATTTTCACACGTGCTGTTTATTTATTTATTTTTTTCAGAATAAAACAGTCTTAAAAGGCAGTCAAACATCAGTACTGCATCTCCAGTCAAGCCCCACCCCTTGTTCGCTGTACTTTTCACAGACCTCTTTATAGATGTGCATACTGATAAATCCTCTCCTGATCACTTGTTTTATCACCAAACTCCAAGTCATTATTTTATTACTGTAACATCTCAAAAAGCTCTACAAATGTCCATGATATTCTCTGAGTGCTGGATGTGGAAGCAGATATCTCCCTTGTTTGTGTCCGTGTTATCTCTGTGGTGCAGGGGCTATCTGTATTGCTCAGATACGCCTTTTTTCGGCTCCTATCAGTCTCACTTGGTGATTGAAAGGTTATCTTTCCTTTTTCTGGAAAAAAAACAAAAAAAACGACTGGAGACCTGTGCTTTACATCTTTTTTATGATGTTGGACAGGGTCCGACATAGACTGCTAATAATGTGAGAAACAGAGTGAGTATTGTTTGTTCCAGTGTGGGGGGTTGGGGTGGCATCATCCTTTAACATGGAGATTTGTGATGAAACTTGGTAAGGACATTCTTCATCACACATTTTATCAAATCCCCAGGTTATGTGGCGGTGTATGTCTGCTCATATGCAGATTAACACTTTGATTTCTACATATATACATATTTATATTCAATTATTAAACTTGCTTGGGACATTGGTATAGAAAAATGGCAGAATATGTAAGCAATAAGGCATGACAGGGTATGGGATATACTCTAAAATCCACACACCCCAGGTGCGTTACAAACACGAGGCGAAGCGGAGTGGCTTTAACTTAACTACCCGGGGCGTGTGGATATTAGAGTATGTCACACACCCTGAAGTGCCTTATTGTGCTTATAAAATGGGTCAAATAAAAAAACAAACAAATGGCAAAACATGTTTTTTTTTCTTAAATATCCTTCCGCCTCTGACCTAAAAATGTCCCCCGTTTCTGTTAAAATCAACACCGTTACAAGGAAACTTATGAAACTTGGTAGGATGGTAGGTACCTAAGGGAAGTTGTGTCAGAGCGAAAATGAAGGTCATAGGTCACATGGTGTTGCGGCCATATTGGATTTCTTGAGAATTTTGGACAATTTAAAAAAATCTTCTCCAAAATCGCTTATTACAGAGAGGTGAAACTTGGTGCAGTAGACTACCCTTATCGTCTATATTTACGGTTGTTCAAGAGAAGTCATTTGGTCACATGGCCTGGTGTCAAAAATATTCAAATGTCTTCTCTGAAACGGTTATGCCGATTCAGACGAAACTTTGCATACATAGCCTTGGCAAGGTTGTCTATCAAGTTTGTGCAAAGCAACTTGCTACATAAAAAAAAAAAATGGCTGCCTTGAGCCAATCGAATTTCAGCTATGGTCAATTTGCGCACATTTGCACATATTACCTTGCTAAAGCTCAAATGCAAAACTTGTTTAGAACTCCTTTGAGAGTTTAGACAGTGTCATAGTTACTATAGAGTACACAAATGAACCCATGTATGCTCTACTTATAAATTAACTTAACCATAACCTTTGACCTCTCCATAAGGTCAAATGCTAAACTAGCTTGTAACTCCTTAGAAAGGGCAGATAGGGACATGGTTATTGTGGAACACATATAAGAACCCATACGTGCTCCATCAAAAAATGTCTTTGACTGTCACCTTTGACCTCTCCTTAAGGTCAAATGCAAAAGTGGCTGATAACTGCTTAGAGAGTGCAGGTAGGGTTTTGGTTACTACGAAACACAGACAGGAACAAGAATGCCTTGGAAGCTGTCAAGTTAGTTTTTTTTTTTTTTTTTTTTTTTTTTTTTTTAATAAACATTGAACTGATTAATAACAAGAAGCACTATTTCTAGATGTTAAATTGAACACTGCCATTGAAATTGCAGCTTTGAAGATTTACAGGCCTTTTTTTTAGGTGCTCATTCTGCAGCAGCAAGCGATTTCGAGCAACATGGTGTTTGATTAATTGTTGTCCTTGTCATTGTCTGAGGAAGTGCAGCAGGACAATCATGCAGATCTTCTCTGCCACCTCTGGCCAGATTTAGTTGCACATCAAAGCAAACCATTCTCACAAACTTGCAAACATAATACAGATCCACAAAAAGGGAAACAAAACTGAACTAGATAACTACAGACCAGTTAGCCTGACTTCTATTATATGTAAACTTACGGAAACTATAATAAGATCCAAAATAGAAAACTACCTATATGTTAACAATATGCTGGGAGACAGTCAGCATGGTTTAGGAAAGGGAGGTTGTGTTTAACTAACCTGCTTGATTTTTTGAGGATGCAACATTGACAATGGATAATTGCAAAACAATTGCAAAGTGGTTTATTTAGATTTCCAGAAAGCTTTTGACAAAGTCCTGCATAAGATTAATTTTCAAACTGAACGCAATAAGGACTCAAGGAAATGCATGCACATGGATTAGGGAGTGGTTAACATGTAGAAAACAGAAAGTACTGATTAGAGGAGAAACCTCAGAATGGAGTGTGGTAACCAGTGGTGTACCACAGGGATCAGTATTAGGTCCTCTGCTATTCCTAATCTACATTAATGACTTAGATTCTGGTATGGTAAGCAAACTTGTTAAATTTACAGACGACACAAAAATAGAGGGAGTGACAAACACTGATGCAGCAGCAAATGTCATTCAAAATGATATAGGCAGCATTCAGAACTGGGCAGACACATGGCAAATGACATGTAATAGAGGAAAGTGTAAGGTACTCCACGCAGGCAATAAAAATATGTATTATAAATACCATATGGGAGATACTGATATTGAAAAAGGAATCTATGAAAAAGATCTAGGAGTCTATGTTGACTCAGAAAGTCTATGTGTCTATGTTGTCTTCATCTAGACAATGTGGGGAAGCATAAAAAAAGGCCAAAAAGAGGCTCGGATATACAGTGCCTATAGGAAGTATTCACCCCCCCTTGGCCATTTTTATAGTTTGTTGTGTTACAACCTAAAATTTTGATGCATTTAAATGGGATTTTATTTCCTGTGATTTACACAACCTACTCAACACTTTTAGTGTGTGAAAAAACGAGGGGGTGAAAACAAATCAATTAAAAATAAAAACCTGAAGTCTTCATTAGATAAGTATTCAACAGCTTTGCGATGACACTACTAAATAAGCTCCATCTGTGTGAAATAAAAGTGGTTCACGTGATTTCAGATTAAATCCACTTGTCTCTGTAAGGTCCCACAGTTGGGTAGTATATTCAAAGTAAAGATACTACCATGAAAACCAAAGAGCTTTCAAAACAACTCCGGGATAAATCTGTGGAAAAGCACAGATCAGGAGAGGGGTATAAAAAGATTTCAAAGCCATTGAATATCCCTTGGAGCACAGTGAAGCCGATCATTAAGAAGTGGAAGGTATAAGGCACCACCCAGAATCTAATTAGAGCAGGCCATCCTCCCAAAGTGAGCAGTCGGGTAAGAAGGGCATTGGTCAGAGAAGCGACCAAGGGGCCAATGAAAACTCTGAAAGAACTACAGTGTTCCATGGCTGAGATGTCCATGTGTCAACAATAGTTGAGGTACTCCACGAATCTCGCCTGTATGGAACAGTGACAAGAAGGAAGCCATTTCTGAAAAAAGCCAATGTAAAATCCCATTTGGAATTTGCAAAAAGGCATGTGGGAGACTCTGAAAAGATGTGCAAATGATTCTGTGGTCCGATGAAACAAAAATTGAACTATTTGGCCTAAATGCAAAGCGTTGTATCTGGCGCAAACCCAATACAGCACATCATCCAGGTAGCACCATCCCTACTGTGAAACATGGTGGAGGCAGCATCATGCTATGGGGATGCTTTTCATCGGCAGGGACTGGGAAGCTTTTCAGGGTAGAGGGCAAAATGGACAGAGCTAAATACAGGCAAATCCTTGAGGAAAACCTGCTTCAGTCTGCAAAAGAGCTAACACTGGGATGGAGATTCACCTTTCAGCAGGACAGTGACCCCAAGCACACAACCAAAGCGACACTGGAGTGGCTTAAAAACAAGAAAGTGAATGTTCTAGAGTGGCCCAGTCAAGGCCCGGACTTGAATCCAATTGAGAATCTGTGGCAAGACTTGAAGATTGCTGTCCACCACTGATCCCCATCCAACTTGACAGAGCTTGAACAATTTTGCAAAGAATGGGCGGATATTTCATGATCCAGATGTGCATACCTGGTAGAGACTTACCCCAAAAGACTCATAGCTCTAATTGCTGCCAAAAGTGGTTCTACGAGCTAATAACTCAGGGGGGTGAATACTTATCTAACCATGACATTTCAGGTTTTTTATTTAGTTATTTATTTATAATTAATCCCATTTAAATGCATCAAGATTTCTGGTTGTTACACAACAAACTGTGAAAATGTCCGGGGAGGGGGATACTTACTATAGGCACTGTATAATTAAAAGTGTTGAATTTAAATCAAGGCAAGTAACTTTAAAACTTTACAATGCATTAGTAAGGCCTTATCTAGAATATTGTGTTCAGTTCTGGTCACCTCACTACAAAAAAGGATATTGCTGCTTTAGAAAAAGTGCAAAGAAGAGTGACCAAAATTATTTTGGGTTTAAAAGGCATGTCATATGCAGACAAGCTAAAAGAATCGAATCTATTCTGTCTACGTGGCTATCTGAAATATGCATTCAAAATTCCTCTAGTTTGTAAACTCTCTTATGTTCTTATGACCTGTGACAGTATTTTTTAAATTGTCCTTTCTGATCCTGGAGTAGTGACAGGAGGCATCCATGCCAGATTTGTGGTACCGTTTCACACTAGCAATAAAGATGTTTGCATTTTTAAATATTCGGACAGTAAAAGTAAAAGGACACCCAATGCCCAGGCAGTGGACTGTTTTTTTTTTTTTTTTTTTTTCTGTGTCCAGAAGCTGTGCTTCAGTAAGTTCAATGCCTAGTATGTAGGGGAATAATTGCATAGAACCATTCCTGTACCTGTTTGTTGCTACTATGTACTACAATTATTCACTGAGTTATATGCTTTAAAGCATTTTGAGTACATGATCTATTAAGTTTATAGAAATAAAGTAAATGTATTAAACTGCAGGTACGTGTAGCTGAAAACCAAACTGTGGGTGGTGTGACAAAAGGAACATGGCTCCAGCTTATTGGTTGATCAGGTTGAACCCAACTTTCCACCTAACCTTTATTGTACTACCTTGTAAATACCTGTCGCCCTTACTTTGTTACACCAACTGAGTTGGCTCTAGCTTATTGGTTGAAAGGGAAACCACCCTGTCTCTCTGGAAAGGTATAATAACTGTATGCTAACTCTGTATGAGAGAACACTGCTCGGGCTTCCTAGCACTGATGTGTTGAGCTGTTCTCGTTTGCGCTAACTAATAAAGCTTTATATCTCTGAATACCTGGTGCAGTTGGCTCTTTTAGTTGCAGACCTGAAAAGTTCCACGTCAAGTAATATTCCTTTTTTAACACCACTTGTATAAGTGTTGGTGTCCTGATCTGATTTAGACTCATCCAAAATCTCATCTAGAGTTTGGTTTCCCAGAAGATCAAAGTTGATAAACCTTGTCATTCATCTTTATCTTTACTCCCAGAGCCCAGAGAGGAGGAGCCGCCGCTCCCAGAGCCCAGAGAGGAGGTGAGGTGCCCACCTCTATCACCCTAGCGAACCAGTCCGGCACTGCCAGGTGCGGTCCCTTGCCTAGTGCTCCTGGACACCCTGCCGGTACTCCTAGATCTCCCTGCGCTGGACCTGGAGCCCAGGAGTCTACAGCATTGGCCACAGCTTTTCCCCTGGTTCCCTCCTCCGCTCTTCTCGAACACTCAGACGTCGCTGGGCAGCTGCCAGACGTCGCTGGTGCTCCCCCTGTTCGCTGCTTCGCTTCCCCTGGGTGATCGGACATCGCTACGCCGGTCCCCAGGGGAAGATCTCTGCCAGCTTCATCCTCCTGTTCCCCGGTCGTCGCTTTGGTCGGCCCTGTCATCCCGATGGGGTCCCTTGTCGCCTGTTCATGGTCCCTTCCCAGATGTGCCGGAAGGACCGACCCACCCGCAAGTCTGCCCGTGGAAGAGGGCGGAAATAGACATTTCAGGACTTGAGTGTGGGTGGTTGTGTTTTAGGGGAGGGGGTTGCCTTGGTATGGCCGGTCAGTGTTGCACACTTGGGGGGGAGGATATGTAAGTGTAGCCTGGGTAAAGTTACAGCAGAGTAGTTTTATAGTGCAGCATCCTTTAAGGGGGAGGGACGTGTGGGAAGAAAAAAAAACAAAAAACAAAATGAAGTCAGCCATGCTGTCAGCCTAAAACATAGTACCATTTTATTTAGTACTAAAGAAATAATTACACAATTTATTTCTTGTATTTTTGGAATTTAGGTTATAGACGCTATACTCTAGAGCCTGATCTAATGCAAGTGGGGAGTTAGCGGACAGTATACTTGTGTGGAACTCGATGTTGTTTCGTATTGTAATTACTTCAGTTGCCGTATTCGCGCAGCTATACTGTTAAATCTAAAGAAAGAAAAATGAAAGAAAACGCAGCAAGATACCGACTGGCAGCACCGGATAGCAACCCAAGTGACCTGGCAAAGCTTGGTGTTTCCTCTGGCCACGAGAGATTTGCAGTTTACAAAGAAGACGGGAGTTTCCCTGGGTGAAAGGCGAAGCGGCATTTTCCAGCCTCCACGTGCCCTAGCCACGTACAGGCCTGCTACGTTGTTGTTTTTATACTCCAGCAAAAAACTTATGTTAGTGATTCGGACCTACGTGTTTATATATATATATATATATATATATATATATATATATATATATATTGTGGGCGGGTAGGTGCACACGAAGAAAACAGGCAGTAGTTTCCAAAACAAAGCAAGTCTTTATTCCAGTATTCTATACAGCTGGCTCTTATATTGCAATGTCCAAAAGAAAATAAACAGTTCAAACAAGGTTTCAAACAAAAACCAAATCACCAAAGCAAAATTGCTGATGTAAACCAACCGGACCAATAACCCCGTCCAGTTGGTGAATAGGTAATTCCACCTGGGTTTTAGGTTTCTTCTTTAGGAACCCTTCTCCTACCCTTATTCCGCAGTCCAGTCCCTTTGCGAATCTCAGCAGCGGACAGGCCGTTCCTCATAGCCCCTGCAGAGAACAGGGAATTGCAGATGCAAAGGACCACCACGTTATCCCGTTCCGATCTTATTGTAGATAATCCTCAGAAGTTCTCAGGCAGGCAAACAAAACAAACAACCCAACAGACTAGCGGCACATGCTCCCTTTTACCAGCCAGGCATTTGGCCGTTACAGGCTACAGGTGTGGGCCAATTAAGGCCAATGATAGTCTAACAATAGTCAAACCCTAATTGCCTACCTAACCACACCTGCAGCCTGTCGGTCCGTTAACTCCTTGACATCATGGCAGGCATGTATGCTGCCCACAGGTCCATCTGATCATTTCTGGCAACCTCTGTGGGCTCATACCAAACCTGCCATGAATGACTCCTGGTGGTAAACTTGTGAGCTGGCTCACAATATATATATATATATACCGGTATATATTTATAAGAGTACTGTTCTGTTTGTTTTGACTCTCGTTTTACATACAGCTGTATTATAGCAATTTATAATAGAAGTGTATTAGGTTTGCTTTTGAAATTGTCATAGGGGAAAGTAACCCGGTTTCATTTGTAAGCAAACGGTTAATTAATATAACTTACCATTTAGTTTTGAAGGCAGCATAAGTTTCCTTTGCCCTTAGAGGGTATTAAATAGTTTACTTTCATTTGTTTTTTTTTTCCCTCTTAGATTTTGCAGTGGATGTGTATTGTTTATAATTGCAATTTAACGTGGTACCGGGTATGGTATTTAATTGGTGCATTTTCTGTATTCATGCACATGAACTGTAGGGAACTCATTATTTCCATTAATTGTGCAGTAAACCTTGAAGGGTGGGGAACCCTATCTATTTGCTTCACAGTACGGTGTCGTCTTCTTTATTTATAGTCCTAGAGCAGTGGTTAAATATAACCTATCTTTGCTTTGGGTGGAGGCATCGCCATAAATAGAAATTAAACATACCCAAGAGTACCCAGAAACCCCATTGCTTCAATTATTGTTACTTTTAGCAGGCAGGGGTTACATTTGGAGGCATCGCTGGGATTATTTCTTTGATATATATATATTTGTTGTTTGACGACACCTGTGCTTAATAAGATGCCACAACCTGACATAAGACAGGGGGTTTCGAGTTCACTCGCGGAGCAACTAAAAGAGTGGTGTCAAGGGGAGGAAGTGGTTGAAGACCATGCAGTGCTAGTTACAGACATTCCCGAAGGCACACAGAATGATAGTATTGTACAAGCCTTACAACAAGTAAAGGCATTTGGGCGTGTGCGGGTGAGAGGGCGGAAATTTCACACTGCCTCGCAAAGCTTACTGGCAATTTGTGAATGCAGCCAAACAGTGGACAGGCAATGGGTCCCAACCCAAATAGTCCCAGAGGAGGGTGCGGCCCCGTGGAGTTTAGTGGTTTCCCAAGAAGGTGAGGTGGATGCCAACACCAACCAAGGTGAACAAGGGTTCTCTTCTAGGCTCGCCCAATTATTGGCAGCTGAAGGGAAGACTGAAGAAGACCTTCGGGTGATGTATACCCCTCAGCCATCCTCAACTTCGGACACTGAGGCCCTTCTTAAGGCCATGGGAGAGGTGTTGGTGAAAATCACGAGACCGGCAGGGGAGGGGAGTTTGTATAAACGACTAAGGGCGTTTTCAGGAGTGCTTCCCACCCCAGCAGGCGAGGAGGGTTATGATCAATGGGTGGAACAAGCCAACCAGATGGTAAATGAATGTGATTACTCTGACCGTGAAAAGCGCAAAAGGCTAGGGGAAAGCCTGAAGGGTCCGGCGCTTGAAGTTATACAAGCAGTACAGGAAACCAACAGTGATGCATCACCACAAGATTACCTTAAGGCATTGGAGAACACTTTTGGTAGTACGGAAAGTGGGGAGGATTTATATTTCCGTTTCCGTGCCACTCATCAACAGACTGGAGAAAAGTTATCAGATTTTCTCCGCCGTTTGGAGAGGTTGTTGAGGAAGGCAGTGCAAAAAGGTGGTGTAGAAAGTTTCAAAGCCAATAGAGCCAGAGTAGAGCAATTAATCAGAGGGGCCCACCCTAATGATTTAAAAATAGTTCACCTGCGCCACCCAGTGGATGTTTCTGTTCGTACAGTGCAACCAGCTCAAGGGCCTACTATGGCTAGTACTGAACTGGTGGGTTTGAAGAACCAGATTCGAATTTTAGAAGAAGGTATGATTTCTTTAATGAACCGAGTTAGTCCTGCTAGTGAGGAGCCATCAGAGGGAAGAGGGAGGGAATTGGCCCCTCCAAGAAGTAAGTCTGCAGTGCACCGTGAACTGGAGACTGAATTGTGGAAACAGGTTCAAGAACTAAAACAGGATGTGGCCTCCCTCAAAGTGGATCCCATGGTTACTGATAAAACAGAAATCTTGCACAGCCAGCACAAAGCAAAATCAGAGTCTGGTGGAACAGGACAGTGGAGGAGACCCCAGAAGACCAGTGGATGGGTATCGTTTTGTTTCCGGTGTGGAAAGGATGGGCATATGGCCGCAAAGTGTGATGCTCCTGAGAATACCCAGTTGGTTATAAAGAAGTTCATCCAGTTCACAAGGACAAAGGGAAACTCCAACGGGGCCCAGTGAGGGAGCGCACTGAGGCCCCCAACCCTGATAGCTCAGAAATGACAACCCCGCACGAAAAGTTGAAGACTGGACGAGTTCCTAATGGACTTGTAGGCCCAGCCTCTACTATAACTGTGGAAATAAATGGGAGGGGTTGTAAAGCACTGCTCGATAGTGGCTCGCAAGTCACTATAGTGTTTGAGAGCTGGTACAGAGATAACATTGCAGACTTACCTTTGCACTCAGTAGAGGGCCTTGCATTGTGGGGGCTCAGTGACTCCAGATACCCATACTTAGGGTATTTAGTGATAGAGATAGGTTTCCCTAAAGAGGTTGTCGGCGTGGAGGAGACCATTAGTGTGATGGCGTTGGTCTGTCCAGATGTGAAAGGACAGGCTTTTACTCCTGTTATCATAGGGACCAACGCAAACTTATTTAGGCGGTTAGCAGCGCTGTGTGAACAAGCAGCAGGGCCAAATTTCATTCAGACCTTATCCATTCACCCTATGTGTGCTAGAGCTTACCGCAGGGTGCAGCAATCTGCTGGCACGTTGATTGAAGATGACCCCATAGGTTGTTTGATCTGGGGGGGTGGAGGGACCCTGCAAATTCCCCCAGGGCAGGAGGTTGAGGCCAGTTGCCATTTGGACATGCTAGATAATTTGAAGCAGGGTATTCTGATAGTTGAAATGCCAAGTGAGCCCACTCTTCCAGGGGGGTTGTTAGTAAAAAGGGGGGTGGTGCATGCCAAGACAGTCAGTGCCAACCGTGTGGCTGTGCATGTCCGAAATGAATCTAAACGAGCAGTTTCTATACCCAAGGGGACTGTAGTGGCTAGTGTATAAAAAGCCAGCACTGTAGTAGGAACTCAGAACTGCACAGATGAGAGACCAGTATTGGATACCATGGAGTTTCATTTTGGGGATTCTCCCATTCCAGAAATGTGGAAAGAGCGATTGAAGACAAAAATGTTGGAGAGGGCTGGAGTATTTTCAACCCATGAGTGGGATGTAGGTTTAGCCAAAGGTGTAGAACACACCATTCGGTTAAGTGATGTCCGGCCTTTTCGGGAGCGATCTAGACGCCTGGCCCCCGCCGATATCGAAGATGTGCGAAGACATCTACACGAGCTACTGTCTGCTGGGATTATCTCAGAATCACGTAGCCCTTATGCTTCCCCAATTGTGGTGGCACGCAAGAAAAATGGAGCTGTGCGCATGTGTATTGACTACCGCACCCTGAATAAGCGAACTATTCCAGACCAGTACACTGTGCCTAGGATTGATGAAGCACTGGACAGCCTCACCGGGAGCCGATGGTTTTCAGTGCTTGACCTGAGGAGCGGCTATTACCAAATAGCGATGAGTGAAGTTGATAAAGAAAAGACTGCTTTTATATGCCCTCTAGGGTTCTATCAATTTGAAAGAATGCCCCAAGGAATTACCGGTGCACCTGCTGCCTTCCAACGATTGATGGAGAAAGCAGTTGGGGACATACATCTTCTACAAGTCCTGGTCTATCTTGACGATCTGATAGTGTTTGGAAGGACTCTAGAGGAGCACGAGGAGAGGTTACTGAAAGTACTGGACCGGCTGGAGGCCTGCGGGTTGAAGTTGTCGCTGGACACATGTCAGTTTTGCCAGCCACAGGTGCAGTATGTGGGGCACATTGTGTCCGAACAGGGAATTTCCACGGATCCGGACAAAATTAAGGCAGTGGCCACTTGGGAGAGACCCACAGACCTTAAAACGTTGAGATCATTTTGGGGATTTTGTGGGTATTACCGACGTTTTATTAAGAACTATTCAGCAATAGTCCGACCATTGACAGACTTGACCCAGGGATACCCACCCACACAGAAGGCGGCTAAAACTAAAATTGGATCTAATGGACCCTCCTACCATAAGGTATCAGAACTTTTTGGGAATCGCTGGAGCCAGAGCTGTGAAAAGGCTTTCCAGACCATTATCAACTGCCTTGTGAATGCCCCTGTTCTAGCCTTTGCCGACAGTAGCAAGCCTTACCTGCTGCATGTAGATGCTAGCTTAGATGGTTTGGGAGCTGTTCTGTATCAGGACTATCCTGAGGGGCAGAGGCCTGTGGCTTTTGCAAGCCGTAAACTCTCGGCAGCTGAAAAAAATTATCCCGCTCACCAGTTGGAGTTTCTTTGCCTCAAATGGGCTGTTGTTGAGAAATTTCATGATTATCTGTATGGAGCAAGATTTGAGGTTTGCACTGATAATAATCCATTAACCTGTGTGCTTACTTCTGCCAAGCTAACTGCTACAGGGCATCGATGGTTGGCTGCTTTGGCCACATATAACTTCAGTCTGAAGTATCGGCCAGGTAAAAGCCATACAGACGCAGATGCATTGTCAAGACGAACCCATCACAGTAATGACATAAGGGATTGGGTTCGGATACCCCCAGCTGATGTGAGAACTGTTTGTCGGCATGTTGGGGTGGATATCAACTCCAGCGATCTGTCTGAGCGAGTGGCCAACCAACTAGGCATTTCACCAGACATTATTCCACCCACCTATGTCTGCCCTGTCAGTCTGCAACAAAGCAATCTCAAACTGTGGAACCACAAGGACATTGTCGCTGCTCAGAGAAGTGACCCAGGCTTGAAGGAGGTATGGCTGATGAAACAGAATGGTCTGTCTGCTAACCAAGTGGTCTCCAAACATCCTGATGTCACCTTATTGCTTAGAGAGTGGGATCGGCTCAATACTAAAGAGGGTGTGTTGTACCGGAGAGTGAAGACCCAGTTTGATGGAGAGTTTGACCAGCTCGTCCTACCTGCACAATACCGAACCATGGTGTTAAAGGCGTTACATGAAGACCACGGGCATCTGGGAATAGACAGGACTGTAGACCTGGTAAGAAGTCAGTTTTACTGGCCCAGAATGACATTGGAGATTGAAAGCCATGTAAAGAACTGTGGGACGTGCATTCAACGTAAGACACTACCTGTTAGAGCCGCTCCACTACAACATTTGAGCACTACTGGGCCACTTGAATTGGTATGCATTGACTTTCTGTCACTGGAGCTGGATAGCAAATGAGTGGGAAACCTCCTTGTTGTAACTGACCACTTCACAAGGTATGCTCAGGCGTTCCCCACAAAGGATCAAAGAGCATCTACTGTTGCACGTGTATTGTGGGAGCAATATTTCGTGCATTATGGTCTGCCAGCTCTAATTCACTCTGACCAAGGACGTGATTTTGAAAGCCATCTTATTAGAGAAATGTGCCAGCTACTGGGCATAAGGAAGTCAAGGACGACACCCTACCACCCTCAGGGTGACCCCCAGCCTGAGCAATTCAACAGAACCTTGCTAAATATGCTAGGTACCCTGAACAACAGCCAGAAACAGAAGTGGAGCCGGCATGTCAAAACTTTGGTACATGCGTACAACTGCACAAAAAATGATGCAACTGGTTTCTCTCCTTATTATCTGTTGTTTGGACGAGAAGCCCGTTTGCCTATAGATTTGTGTTTTGGGGTGAAATCTGGAGAGGAAATAGACCACCCATACCCACAGTACATAGCCGAACTTAGAGGACAGCTGCAAGAAGCCTATAAGTTGGACATCAAGGTTTCTACCCAAAACCAGCAAGGAAACAAGAGAAGATATGACCGGCTGGTAAAACACCAGTTTTTGAAGGAGGGGGATTGGGTGCTTCTAAGAAACTTTGGGGGTCAGGGAAAAAATAAGTTGGCCAACAGATGGAAGCCTGAGCCATACTTGGTGGTTTCGAAACTGCCGGATCTGCCGGTATATAGGGTGCGGATGGAGAAGGGGTCAAAGGTTGAAAAAACTATACACCGTAACCATCTCCTTCCCATTGGTCAACTAGTTCTACTGCCATTTAACAGTGAGGTCCCACAGCAACGCAAGAAGCCAATCACTAGGAGCCAGGCAGTTCGGCGAGCTCCTCCAGAACAAAGCCTACAAAGTTCTGTTGAGACAGAAGAGGAGGAAGCACAGTCTTCAACCGCTGATGAAGAGGAGGGGGAGCTAGGTGAAACACCATCATGGATGTGGGGGCCCCTAGGTGAAAGACAGAATGACCAAAAGAGAAAAGAAGAGGAGTCCCAAAGGGAAACAGGGAGACCAGGATTAGAGGGGATTGATATCCGAGACAATGAACAGAATACATTGGAACCTGTTTGCTGTGAGGCAGAAGATGCCCCAGACGAGGAACAAAACACACAGGGACCAGTTTACTTAGATTCAGGGACAGAACTTGAACCTGAAGGAGAAACACAAGAATTGTCTGGGGGCAGTGAAAATCAGGAGGCGAAACTACCACGCCGCTCTGAAAGGAAGAGTAAGCCGGTCATGAAACTAACATATGACCAGCCAGGTATCTCGGTCGATGTGCCTTTGAAAATTACTCACCGGGGAAATACCTGGGTGATCAACATCTCTCTGGCAGAGGTAAATAAAAAGATGGGCATACATTCCTCAGCATCCTCTATCGGCGAGGATCAAAAATGCATACTAATGGCCAGTTAGGTTCAGCGGTATGGGGACATACCGATGTTTAAAGGGGGGAGGATGTAGCCTGGGTAAAGTTACAGCAGAGTAGTTTTATAGTGCAGCATCCTTTAAGGGGGAGGGACGTGTGGGAAGAAAAAAAAAAAAAAAAATGGAGTCATCCATGCAGTCAGCCTAAAACATAGTATCATTTTATTTAGTACTAAAGAAATAATTACACAATTTATTTCTTGTATTTTTGGAATTTAGGTTACAGACGCTATACTCTAGAGCCTGATCTAATGCAAGTGGGGAGTTAGCGGACAGTATACTTGTGTGGAACTCGATGTTGTTTCGTATTGTAATTACTTCAGTTGCCG